>NC_057801.1:310932226-310934953 GCF_018294505.1 Triticum aestivum
AGACATGCTCTAGGCGGAGCATTTGTTCTTACCACCCTTCATCCAACCTTACCCGTATGATAAACAATCACCTTAATTTACTTGTATAACATGGACAAATTCCACTTCACTTTAGTAGTTAGCAAAATTATCATCTATACTCTTATAAAAAACCGAGTTGGTGATGATGGTGTGCCTGCCATCTTGTGATATAGACTGTCCGATCTATATTTGACGGATAGAAAGCAAACTATGACATTTTACAAAAGATACCCGCACATCTCTCCACATCCTTATATCCCACAACCTCATTTCCGAGAAATTAAAAAAGTAAGTCTATGGAACAATCTAGCATGGTGGTTGCCGCCGCTTGCCGGCACCGTCCATCCCCATGCCTCCGCCCAGTCCGACCACCAGTCACCACCACGCTCTACTCCTCCTCACCTTATCTCTCATCTTTCATTTATTTCGATGAAATTCTCGAGAGACCAGTTTCCCGATAAAATTCTCGAGATATCATTAGTTTTTACACATGGGATTACTCCTGCATGGGTCAATCACACCATGTGTTTTGTAAAAAATGCATATTGATGTTTCGTGCAATGCACGAGCATCTTGCTTGTAATTATATAACGCAAATCACGAGTAGGAAGTGACATTTTGTTACACAACCACGTTAACATGGCCACGTAAATCACTAGCTAAAGTGTAATACCATTATACTTATATCCCGATGCAAAAGGTTGAGTACATGTCCGAAGAGTAAAGTCGGACACAGGCACTCTGTCTCTTAGAATCTCACACACACACCAGTTACGTGGCGCCCACTTAAGCAGACACGTATGTTACAATTTTTGCACCCGCGGGTACATGTGATGGTGCGCATTTATTTAAGCCGGACGGTGAACCCAAATATTAGCTGCATTCATTCCACTCCCGCCTCCTCTTCTATGGTCGCCGTCACCCGGTAGCCATGGCCCGGCCCAAGGTAACAACATACGCCATACTCCCGCCGGAGCGGCGCTTTAATCTGGAAATTTTAGTGGTCAAGCATGCAGCTTTTTGTGCTAGCACTCCTATATAAGGTTTGACCGGTCACTTCCTGCAAATGTGCGCGGGCGGTGGAAGAGGAAGGAGAAGGGAAGCGGGTTGTAGAGTAACATTTTTGACAACAATTTCTTAGGAAACTGAGTGCAATAATTGAGTAGTTTTGCAAACTACCAGTACTACACCTGAAACGGTTCAAAACCAATACTCCCTTGCCAGCGCACGCTTCCCGCGTGAAACGGTCAGCGTCGCCCTGGAGCGTCAGTGCTGCATTAATGCCCGGCCAGAGCGGAGGCGACCTCTCACTAGCGCCGGCTTTGCAGCAGCACGACGGTCGAGAGAGCGCCGCTTCCCGATGCATGTGACTGCTCCACGTCGAGGCTGGACATAGGCCCTATTTGGATCCATGGGTTAGAGTTAGTTTGAGCTAGTTGGGGCTCAAATAGCCCTAAAGTATCCTAGCATGAGTGTTAAATTGGAGCAAGTTGCACCGAACCCACCAAAAAAAACTATCCCACCCAAGAGGTGCTAATTGGAGATAGTTCTCATTGGGCCCACTGAAAAATCACTCTTCTCACTCCATCAAGTGCATTTATTGTCAATCTAACCCTGTCACCCAAAAACCTCTTTGGCTACAGTTAGTTCAGGGTTAGTCATGAGTTAGTCTAACCTCTAGCTAAGTTAGAGTATCCAAACAGGAGCAGTATAGGATATGCAAGTTGCTCAAAGCATATAGTCAAATTCATACGCGAAAGGATCTTTTTTTAAACGGAACTTGAAAGGATCTTCGAAGGATATAATTTTCAAATTATATAAAATCTTATCAATAGTCAAAGGCATCCTCGAAGAATACATTATGCCCTATATAAAATCTTATCAATAGTCAAAACCAAGTGTTCTAAACGAGTTCAAAACAAGAAACTGGACCCACTCATGGCATGGCACGCCTGTCTTGTTTGGTCCGTCGGTCAAAGTGCTTCCTCTTCTTGGCCTAACAATAGAGTACATTTGTAACGCCCCGGATCCGTTGCGCCAGGTGTCTGCCAGTTATTCGCCGTCGTTGCCATGTCATTTGCTTGCGTGTTGCATTTTATCATGTCATCATGTGCATTGCATTGCATACGTGTTCGTCTCATGCATCCGAGCATTTTCCCCGTTGTCCGTTTTGCAATCCGGCACTCCTATGCCCTCCGGCGTCCCCCTCTTCTCTCTTTTCGTGAGTGGGTGTTAAACTTTCTCGGAATGGACCGAGGCTTGCCAAGTGGCCTTGGTATAACACCGGTAGACCGCCTGTCAAGTTTCGTGCCATTCGGAGGTCGTTTGGTACTCCAACGGTTAACCGGGTAACCGTAAAGCCCCTCTCTCTTTGCAGCCCAACACCCCTTCCAAAGTGGCCCAAAACCCATCTAACTCCCCTCCATGCTCTCGGTCGTTCGATCACGATCGCGTGGCCGAAAACCGCTCCCCATTTGGACTCTCCTAGCTCCCTCTACCTATAAAAACGTCCCCCTCCTCCATTTTTCGGATCGAAACCCTAGTCCTCTTTCCTCCCGTCGCCACCGGACACGTCTGTGACGGCCGGACATGTCCGCGCCGCCCCGCCCGTCCAATCCCTCCGTGCCACGTGGCTCGCTGCCGTCCCACCGTGCCGCGGCCCGCCCGAGCCCATCCGGGACCCGCGCGGCCCGCGCGCCGCCGCCG
>NC_057801.1:310935336-310949297 GCF_018294505.1 Triticum aestivum
TCCTCTGCCACCGCGGTGCCGCGTCCTCCTCCAGATCCGGGTCGCCGCCGACGATCCGGCCGGTCCGCGCCGCCGGCACCGTCCCCGTCCGTCCGCTCCTCCGCCGCAGCGCCGCCGTCGCCGCTCTCCAGCCCGATCGGGGAGGTGCCCCGATCTGGCCGGCCTCCCGTCCGCCTCCATCATGGGCCGGCCCAGCTCCGACCGGCCCAGGCCCGGCCCAGCTCCCTCCTCCTCGGATGGGCTCAGCCCAGGGTGAGCCGCCCCCTATCCCACGCCCTGGACGTCGTTTAGCCTTTTTGACGCTCACCCATTTTTTTTCTGTAAATTGTCTTAAGTCCCCAGAAACGCTTAAAAATGTTGCATATTTTGACCTGTTGTATCTCTGCATCCGTAGCTCCGTTTTGGGCGTGTAATATGTCAAGTTGTTCGCGTCGAAGAGTACATCATTTCATTCCATTGCATCATATACATTTGAGGTCATCCTGATGCCTGAATCATCATTGTAAGAGTGCTTCATGATGTTTTCTGTTGTCCGTTATCAGAACGAGCTCTTTTGTCATTTTTGCCATGATTGATGTGTGCATCCTATGAGGTTGATGTCTACATGTGTTTTGAACTAGGCTATGTCTTCTTTACAGAGGTGTATGCCATGTATTTTTGTGATCAATGTGGTGACTAGCACAAGCATGCAAACTAGGCTTCGTGTTAATGCTGATTTTAGTCCCTGTTCTGCTGTAATTTTGATGCCATGTAAACTTGATGCTACAGAGAGATCCATGCATATTTGGAGATACTTCAGTAAGGGTGTTTTGAACAATAGGTTATTGTCTATCCATTCATGCCCTTGGTTGCAATTATGGAGTAGTCTAGCATGTCATTTTCGTGCTCTACTTTTGCTTCAAAATGTTTTCTGGCAGATTGGTTACATGTTATTCAATGTTACCAAGGTTGCTATAGTTGATCCTTGCATGCTATGGACTTGTTCTTGACTTGGTTTGTTTCACAAACATGTCTTCTTGAAGATGCTATGCTTATCTTGTCATGCAATGACTTGTGGTGAGTGAATCGAGCTTGTTAAGTAGGGTTCATGATGTTGCTGTTTTGCTAGGCTGAATCTGTTATTTCATGATGCTGTATAAACATGTTGCCACTAACCATTCTATGCATAATCTGGAGATGTTCTATAAACATGTTTTGATCTACATGTCATCCTCTATCCATCCATGCCCCTGGTTACAATTATATCTTGCTGTAGCTTGTTCATATCTTGCTCCAAAGTTGCTTGAAAATGTTGCTGTCAGCCTGTTAACATTTAGTTCACTTGTTACCATGGTTGTTCCTAGTGTTCCATGCACCCTATGACCTTGCTATTGCCATGCTTAGCTTCACAAATATGTCTTCTTACTGTGGGGTGCCTTGCCATGTCATGTAATGCTCTGTAGTGAGTTCCACAGGCTCATTTACATGCCTTCATAATTCTGTTTCTGCCATGTATGAATCTGTAATATAACTTGCTATGTTTACGTGGGTGCCATTATATCTTCTGATCCTTTTTGGCTTATGGTCACTAAGGGACTCTTTTTCTATGAAATTAGTAGATTCATTCCATGCCTTTGTTTGCCATGATAAGTTCCTGTAACATGTTGTTTGATAGCTCTGAACATTGCATCGTGATGTTATTTTCTGCAAAGTCTGGAATTGTTATAACTTGCAATCTTACCATGTGTGTTTGAGCATGTTCTAGTGATTTCTGGAGATAGCTCAGTGTTCATGTTTTGTTGTGCTTTACCTGTACATCTTTCCCATGCCTTTTGTTATCATGTTGAGGTGCTGTGGCATGTTGTTTTGATGCTTGCAATATGCCTAGTCGTTGTTTTGGACAGCTTGTCCTTTAAACTTGTTCCATGTGTGTGTGTTGAACCGTTGCTCCGTTTTGAGTGTGCTCCATATGAAACTTGCTTGATTTTGCATGTAGTTTCATGTTATCATGTTGCATCCTTGTTTTGAGGTGTTTTCTTGATGTTTGGGTGCATTTCGCATCAATGCCATGTTTAAGTTGTTTTGTTCATATCTTCTAGGCCGTAGCTCCGAACTAAATGAACTTTGTATGTAACTTGACTAGAATCTCGTGTAGATCATCTTTGTGCATCTTAAACTTGATGTTTAACTACTTGAACATAAGGTTTATTCAGATCTGGACCAATTTCGAAATATGCATATGAGGACTTACCGGAATTGTTATATGTTGTTCCCAGCCTCATTTAAACTTGCCTTGATGTGTTGCTCTTGTTTGCATCATCTCTTGCCATGAGTAGCTTGTAGCTTTGTCATGCATCATGCTTGCTGTGCATCATGCCTTGTTCATGTGTGGTGTGTTTACTATGTTGTGTGCTTCTTTTCGATAGTTCCTGTTTCGTTGCGATCGTGAGGATTCGTTCGTCAACGCTTGGTTCGGCTTCATCCGTTCATCTTCTTCATGGATTTGTTCTTCTTCCTTGCAGGATTTCAGGCAAGATGACCGCTACCCTGGATCTCACTACTATCATTGCTATGCTAGTTGTTTCGTTTTATCGCTATGTTGCGCTACCTATCACCTGTTTATCAAGCCATCCCAAATTGCCATGAACCTCTAACCTTTGACACCTTTCCTATGCAAACCATTGATTGGCTATGTTACCGCTTTTGCTCAGCCCCTCTTATAGCGTTGTTAGTTGCAGGTGAAGTTGAAGATTTCTCCATGGTGGACAGGATTTTGGTTGGGATATCACAATATCTCTTATATTATTAATGCATCTATATACTTGGTAAAGGGTGGAAGACTCGGCCTTTTGCCTAGTGTTTTGTTCCACTATTGCCGCCCTAGTTTCCATCATACCGGTGTTATGTTCCCGGATTTTTGCGTTCCTTACACGGTCGGGTGATTTATGGGACCCCCTTGACAGTTCGCTTTGAATAAAACTCCTCTAGCAAGGCCCAACCTTGGTTTTACCATTTGCCTCACCACCACCTATCCCTTTCCCTTGGGTCGGCCAACCCGAGGGTCATCTTTATTTTTGCCCCCCGGGGCTAGTGCTTGTCTAAGTGTTGGTCCGAACCGAGCGATGTTCGGCGCCCCCTGGGCAACCAGGGTCTATGCCAACCCGACGTCTGGCTCATCCGGTGTGCCTTGAGAACGAGATATGTGCAGCTCCTATCGGGATTTGTCGGCACAGCGGGAGGCTTTGCTGGTCTTGTTTTACCATTGTCGAAATGTCTTGTAAACCGGGATTTCGAGTGTGATCGGGTCTTCCTGGGAGAAGGTCTATTCCTTTGTTGATCGCGAGAGCTTGTCATGGGCTAAGTTGGGACACCCCTGCAGGGTATAATCTTTCGAAAGTCGTGCCTGCGGTTATAGGCAGATGGGAATTTGTTAATGTCCGGTTGTAGATAACTTGACACCAGATCCGAATTAAAGCGCATCAACCGCGTGTGTAGCCATGATGGTCTCTTCTCGGCGGAGTCCGGGAAGTGAACACGGTTACTGGGTTATGTTTGACGTAAGTAGGAGTTCAGGATCACTTCTTGATCATTGCTAGCTTCACGACCGTTCCTTTTGCTCTCTTCTCGCTCTTATTTGCGTATGGTAGCCACCATATATGCTTAGTCGCTGCTGCAGCCTCACCACTTTACCCCTTCCTTTCCCTTTAAGCTTTGCTAGTCTTGATACCCATGGTAATGGGATTGCTGAGTCCTCGTGGCTCACAGATTACTACAACAACAGTTGAGGTACAGATTTCGCGACGATCATGACGCGAGAGCGATGCTTGCATTGTGTTGAGTTCTTCTTCTGCTTCCTCGATCAGGGGATAGGTTCCAGGTTGGCAGCCTGGGCTAGCAGGGTGGATGTCGTTTGAGTTTCTATTTGTGTTTCATCCATAGTCGGATGATGCTCTGATGTATTGAGATGTTGTATTCGTGTGGCATTGTATGCCTTATGTATGTATCCCCATCTATTATGTAATGTTGATGTAATGATATCCATTTTGCAAAAGCGTTTCAATATGCGGGTCTATCCTTAGTGGGACCTTCGAGTTCCTTTTGGATAGGGTCGCATATTGGGCGTGACAACATTATTTTTTTAGAATGCTCTTGGCTTGTCGCTAACATGTGATGAGTTAACCGACCTCAATAGACAGCAAAAACGCTAGCCCGCTGCACTTTGAGAGAGACGAGGAGCGAGAAGCGATACGGGCTGCTGGATTATTAGAGCTAGGTGTCGCACGGAAGCCAAGAAATATGGTGATAGCATGGGTTAGCAATGTAGTATGATGTAACTACACTGGGTTGTCGTATTTCGTACTCTTCTAGTCCACTGTTGTGGGGACTCCGACTCCTAAGTCGTGATCACCGAATGCACGTGTACAGTGATCCCAGAGATCAATGCTCACTGAACACACAGATGCTGAATAACAAGAGGCTTACATCCATACAAACCATATTTCACAAGTAGGACCATTATGGTCAAGTCTTGAGTATAACATTGCAGCGGAAATCTTCGTTGATAACTTGGACCCATGCCATCTGCCTTAACCCTACAGGCATTCTTACTGGGAAGCGTCCTAGCTCGCATGTTCGTCATCGAAGTATTCTTCATCATATCCTGTTCTTTCATGCCTGGTCAATAAAATAACCAGTGGCAAGCCAATGAGTACTTTGAATGTACTCGCAAGCAACCCATGTTTTGGTTCAAGATACAACAATGCGTGATATAGGTAAATTTTTGAAGAAAGCTAGTTTTGAGTGCAATGACATGTTCATCAACTTGTAAGACATGCATCAAGAGAATTCAAGTAACCATGACGACAGGTTACAGATATCAACATAAGTAGAGTGGGCACCAACCCAACTCAATCATATCAAGTCCCTTGACTTGACCCAAGTAGTTTTATCAACACACACACACGGTTTGTAAACATGTGGACGTAGCCCAAGAGCGGTTACCTAACTGTCCTTGACCGTGGACACGGCTATTCGAATAGTTTTACACTCTGCAGAGGTTGCACACTTTACCCACAAGATCCGGGGAACTTCCATGTCATCCACGACCCGCGATACCTCAAGTACCCGGGGTAAGCCCCCGATCACTACCTTTCCCTAGACGACACTAACATGGAGTCCACTCGATTGGTAGTAACCCCCGTGCCCAACATTATCACATAACATTTTCGTGGATCCATGCTCCATAATCATCACACATCACGAGCACGGGGTACCAGCGGTGTGTCCGGTGCCCCATAAAAATGTTCTTGGCCGCCCTACCTGGCATGACCCCGTCCCGAGAGAGAGCACCAACTCTCCCCCGTCACTAGTAATGCGGACTCCAAGCTAGTATCGACCTAGGTAATCAATAATGCCCTTTCCCATACAAGGGTAGAGTGGTTGCGCATGTAAGGTTGGAATAACGGTCGCAACTTAAACCAATCCGTTTTTGAAAACAACACTCATGCTTGCCTCGGTACACCACTTCATCATCAAGTGGTTACCCATCTCATTACCTCCCTCGGGCATAAGTGGCACCCGACGGGGTTTTCAAAAAGTCTTTTTTAAATACTTTGCCTCCATCACCATGCATAATCCCGTCCCTTTTGCGTAGCAACTACTTTAGCATCCTATCTACTCCCACCATCATAACCCTCATAAGAAGGTAGGGTTATGCACAATGCAAGTATCAACGAGGAAGTACGGTGGCAAACCATCAAAGTGGATACCACCTCATCATGATTCCGATGCAACAACAATATGGTGCTATATGACATGCATAAAAAGGGTTTCATAGACATGGTAAAAGGGTTGCTTGCCTGTTTCAACAAAGTCTTCGAGGTCTTCAAATATCTCTGGTCCAACTCCGAGCATTTCGTCTACTTCGTCAACTATCATCGAAAGCAACCATAATAAGCAACACAACAAGGCAGGAAATAAAAGTGCTCTAAAAATATGAGTTGGACTTTTCTAGGATACCTCTGGTCATATGAGGGATGACCAAAGTGGTTTCATTAGGATTTGATCAATGGACATCTCTGAACATTTCAATATGATGGAATCAAGGGATTAATGGGTTTGCAAGAAGTGTATAGAAACATTATTTTCAAAAATGAGCAGAGGCACCCATTTAACAAATGATGATTTTAGAAGCATCTAGGAATTGGTTTCACTGGATTTGGAGTTCAAATGATTTCCCTATGAATTTGCAAAGTTGACAAATATGAAGAAATGGCTCATTATATTGTGGGGTACAGAAAGTATTAAGGAAAATGTTCATAAACTAAGTTCTGAACTTAGAAGCATATAGGAATTTGAATCATGGCATTTTGATCAATTTTGAGCTCTTTGTGATTTTCTAAAGTTCATCACAGAAATGGAAAATGGGGTTTTGATAAATATTTGTGAAGGAAATGCTTCTGTAAAAATGTGATAGTAGCACCATATGGTAGGGCATGATTTAAGAAACTACTAGAAATTTGAATCATCAAATTTGGAGTTAATTTGAATTATTGGGAGATTTTACAAGTTTTACACAAAAGAAAAAGGGAAAGATTTTTACCCGAATGGGCTGGATCTGGGCGGCGACAGCGCACACAGGGCGACATATAGTGCCGAGCGCACTGGGCCGGCCCAGCGGCTCGTCCATGCGGGCGACGGGGCAACTCGAAGGCGCATTTCGCCCGGCCCGTCTCCACTTAAACGGCGGGGCCCGCACACTGGGTCGCTGACGCGCGGGGCCCAGCTGCAGGTCGCCTTCAACCTCCCGCACGCGCTCCGGCCGCGGGGAGGAGCGGCTCCCGCCGGCGATTGCCGGGGCTACAGAGCATCTCCGGAGACGCTCCACCCACCGGAGTGCTCAGGAGGCCACGCCGCACCCATCCATGTGCTGCACGCATGCCGTGGAGGGCTGCAGCAGCGATGGCTTGGGTAGCCGCGGAGGAGGCCGTCGGCGAGGTTTGGGACTGCGTGGCAGGCGCGGGGAGGAGTGAATGAAGTGCGGGGCGAGTCGGCGGTGGTGTTTAGGAGGCGCTAGAGTGGTCTAGAGGGGAGGAGGAGGAGTGGTGGGCGTGAATTTAGGCGGAGTCCGGCGGCTCGGCTCCGGCCATGTGGAACGATGGAGGGCTCGGTGAGAGGGTTGGATGGGTGTGGGTGACGTACAGGAGGGAGAGAGGGCGAAAGGGTTCTAGAGAGAGGCCTCGGGAGGCCTTATATAGCGAGGTCGTGGCTCACCGTGGACGTGGCCTACGGGCACCCGCGGAAATGGCCGCAGTGGCCACGGGAGGAGGCTCGGGGCTGTCTACGTCCAGGAAGGAGTCGAGTAGGGTGCCAGGAAGGAAGAGAGGGAGTGGGGCGAGCTCCGGATGGAGCCACAAGCTTTCACACGCATTGGCGGGCTCGGGCGGCTCTGGGCACGCGCGGCATGGGCAAGACAGAGGGGGAAAGGAGGGGGCCAGCACGGTGGCGTGTTGCGGACGTGAAGGCACATCGACTGGCGCGAGGGGGAGGCTCGAGGTGGTCGGGGGACGCAGAGTCAACGGTCGGGAGCATGCTGACGTGCTCCAGAGCACGCAAATGGCCGGCATCCGCGGCTTTTCCGCACGCACTCGCGTGTCCACTTGCGTCTAGTGGCTGCATGAAGAATAAACAAGGGGGGGTGGAGGCTTTGGATGCTCTGGAACTTGCCAGGAGTGAGAGAGATATGAGAAAGGGAGGAAAAAGTGGCTGTCCAGAGAAGAAAAATGGATCCCTGCCCTCCTTCATCATTGCCTCTCGGGCAGGGAAGCACACTAGAGGTAGAGGGGGACTAGGAGGGGCTGTGGTAAAAAGGATAACTCTTGGAGATTAGTGGAAGGGGCTAAAACATGAAGTTTGAGATTCTGCCAGAAGGTGTTTGATGTTGGTTTGGGAAAGAAGATGATTTCCATTTGTCATGAGGATCCACAGGGTGAAATGGCACATATAATTAGGGCCTTCCACCCATTTTGAGCTCATTTGGGCAAAGTTGCCAGTGCAACTTTTGTAAACCCTAGAAATTGGCAGAAATGAACTTGTGTAGATATAGTTGATAAAATCACTTCTCCTTGATGCACCACTTGGTGTGGTGGCCTCATTTGGTCATTTGATCATGCTCACAAAAGTTGGAATCAAGGAGATAAAGTTGGTAATGTAGAGTTGTTCAAATTTGGTTCTGGACAGGAGGGGTTTTGGGGCACTTTGATCAATTTAACTTGTTCTCCAACTTGTGCCACTTGGTATAGATGAATAATTAGAACATTTGAGCATGTTCACAAGGTTTGAGAACATTTGGAAATGTTTGGCAATGAAAAGTTGGTCAAACTTCAAAATGGACAGAAATGGCTTTGAGGGGATTTGATGATGTTATATTGTTCTCCAAGACATGAGACTTGGCAGGATCACCAAATATGTCATATGTGATATGGTAGAATTTGCTTGGAATTTTTAGAGAGTATTTCCTTTCTAAATATTTCAAAAGCTTGAAATATCCAGGAAGGGTTTTTGAGGGATTTGATCAATATTTTGAACATGACCATGTGTTGAAACTCATATATATGAACAATATATGTCCACTGAGTTTCCCTAAATTTTCACAAATATTTTTAAAGCATTTAAAATAATTTTAACCTATTTAAATACCATTTCTAGTCTAAAGAAAAATCCTTAAATAAAATAACTTTTAAAAATATATTTTTGTGGTTTTGGGGAGTCCTATACCTAATAGGTTTCAAATATACTCTTTGAAATATTTTTCATACCCCAAATCAAGTACTTGCAGTGCAACCTCAATCCAGGGGTTTTTTGGAAAACTAAATTTAGAAAATACTTTTTGGACAAATTATTTTTGTAAGAAAATTCTATACTATACTATACACATGGCATGATCATTGGTTCAAGAGTTTGGAGCAAGGAGATGAAGTATAGGAGTTGGAGGATTTATTTGATTTTTTTAGCACTTGCAAACAACAGACAAAATCCAACCAAGGCAAAGTCCAAAACACACAAAAGTTTTTGTCAAACCACATTTACCATTATTTATCACATTATGTGTTGTGCCATGAAAATCAGGGTGTGACAACTGTGGAGATGATTGGTTGATTTTATATCGCTGAATAATATAAAATATTATGAGTGCAGACGCTCCACCACGAGGTTCCTTGCTTCTTCTGGTCCTCGGGAATCTATGTTATTCCACTCTCTCTCTCTTTTGACGTGAGCTTTGTTCATCCTTTTGCCAACACGTGAGACATCTAGCATCAAGGTGCACTTGTCATGCAAGAAAATGGAGATAATCAGATAAGCAGTGTGTAAGTGAGTCGTGCACTTCGATGGCACCTACTACTCAATATTTTTTGTCCTCGATGGCATGTGAATAGTGCATGTACTCAACGACGGAGCACGGGATGGTAGCCATGACATGGTCAGCCCTTTTTTGGAGAGAGTACATACTAAATAACTATGATGTGTCCCATCAACTCGCAGAATGATGAGAAGCTTGCTTACTATGCCTTCTCCCTCGCCAACGCGTGCATGGTGGCTCGCAGCACGAGGAGAAACTTTTGCTTGCAAGCTGCCTGCCCACCTATAGAACCGCCTCGCGCTGGCCAATTCCTCTTCAAACACCTAGGGAGGCGGTTGAACCGAAAAAGTCTAACTTTCTCCAATTTAACCCTCTTGTTTGGATACTTTAGGGCTATTTGAGCCCCAACTAGCTCAAACTAACTCTAACCATGGATCCAAATAGGGCATAGTTTGGATGAGTCTCCATTGTGGGGAGCCACACTAACTGCGATGATATGGATCGTTCCATCTATATGAAGAACACGTGGGACTAGAACTACGAGACGGACATGTACTCAGGTGTGCACGTACGAACTTGAGTAATGTAGCGCTGTAAGTGAAGTAGAAAGGCACAAATAGTATGAACATGCATGGCATATAGTCATTTGTCTCTTACTACGTACCACTAAATGTTGTACTTGCAATGCACGGTGATGTTATGGAGTACGTGCCTAAGTACTCTACTAGTACTATATTAATTGGAGGCACAAATTAGCTTTTATATTTGTTTACGTGTATGCCCAGAGACCTTCCAACTAGACGTGTCTTTCTCTCCGGGTCACACTTTGTATCATTCATGCCAGTAGTACTACTACGTGTGGTTTCTAACCCAAAAGTGGAAGAAGTGCAGACGCTCTATCACGCTGTTCATGTCCCACTCCTTTCGCTGACGTGTGGGACATCCAGCATGTATCGTGTTTGGCACTCCTTCATCGTAAGAGTTGAAACGCTAGCATTCATCAGAAATAGAAAATAAATATAAATAAACAGTGATACTATACCATGCGGTTACCTTGCTCCTCGATATCGGAAAGAATAGTTCTGCTCGCCAACATGTGGGACGTCAACCATCCTTGTCCACTTGCCATGCACGTAGAACTCCAAGGGAGAGTCACCCCTTTTGTCGCACCACAGTAATAATGACTAATGAGCCATCAAATGAAAGGCCCAACCTTTCCCACCGTGAAGTTGTTCGGACGAAGGAATCATCATGACTTTGTTGAATTTCGTTTCTTGAAGAAAACTACTGTGCCAGCAGTACTGCTATCTACAATAGTTACTCCAGCAGAGGCCTCCTTTCATTCATAGGATAGGAATTTTATAGGAATACAAAAATCATAGGAAGTGAGATGACATGCATCTCAATTCCCATAGAGAAAGAGATGCCATTTGATGCATATGATAGGAATTTTTCCATTGAGTCTAGGCTAATGTTATGGTAATTTGCTCTAAAAACTACAATAGTAACTAGTAGTACTGGTACATGCTTGTACTCAGACACAGGCACACACACTAACTACTAGTACTACTACTTCTCACATGCTGGCCAGACGCAGTTGTTCTCCTTCCCGGCTTTGTCGGTGACACCCGACCGACCTCTCCGCGGCAGCGCGTGCGTCCTCTTCTTTCTTGCGGCGGGCCTCTCTTTTCTTGAGTGCTTTCTGACTCTTGCGCTCCCTTTGTGCGGCTTTGGCTGCCTCTTGCTCTACCGCCCATTCGTCCTTGGCAGCTTCAAATTCCGCCCACATAGGTGTGAGGTCGCGAGTGGTGATGAACTTGGCACGGCGGGATGCCATCGCTTACCTACCATTTTGTGTGCGGTCGTGGGTGGCGAGGAACTCGGCGCGGCGGGATGCCATCGCTTCCTAGTCATTTGGATGCCGTGGTTAGTGTGAGGCGCCGTGGCATGAACGACGGTTGTTGAGAGCTCTGGGGTCGAGTGGCCGAACAACCGTATAGTGCATTGGTTTGTCAAGAGCTCAAGGACAGAAGACGAAGGAAATTTGGATGCCCATTCCGTCCTAGTCATTTATTACCGAGTAAAATGCATTGGAGGTCATCGAGCTTGTCTAGATAGCTCACTTTGATCATTGTATACGAGATATGGTGATTATACAGTCACTGGCTCAGCGTATAGCTCCATATTTGTCTGGTTGACCAGTCAAACGATCCGCATGCGCCTCATCAGCTCGTGTTCTTTATCTATCTATCTATGCGGGCCACCTATCAGTGGAGAAAGAAATAAAAACCAAAATTATGTGTATGTGAGGAATCAAACCACAGACTCGTCGCTGCAACGCACACTCGTCAGCCAAATGAAAATGAAATACTTTGCGTTAAATGCACAAACATATTTTTTATTATTATACGTGATGCACACATTAGCGCACACCGTCCATAGAGGCAAGTAGCATGTACGCGTGCAGACACTCGCGCTCATGCTTTCAAACCATGCTAATTTATGCACGTCGCCCTCTCAATCAATGTCCTGCTCATGGCGCAACGCAAATGGTGAGCCCATCACCTGCGCTCCCCGGCGGTGCCTGACATTACTGTTTAGACGTTTGATGGAGGCCTCTGCGAACGCCGAGCATGTATTCACCTGGCTCAACACCAACGGTCATACTCGGGAGCGCCTTCCTCATGTATATCGTCCATCACAACAACAACCTATAAAACAGCCTAGCTAGAGAGGGTACTATGGTACGGAGTATGTACTATCGTGAGCGACCGATCATAGTGCAACTACACATGAGTGTGTGTCTGATCTATTCGTCCATTATTCGTAAGTTATGCATGGTTGTGTGGTGTCTAATGGTGGTCGTTGAAGGCTAGCTGGCGACAAGAGCGGTTGCATGGACGCCTGGTTGTCAAAACATGTGGCATACGCTTCAAAGGCTCGTCCTCCATGAGTTCACATTTTACCACCACGCCAGCCTCTGACTGCCCTGGCCTACCGAAATCCCTTCCATCGCTAGCACACGCTTCCCGCCTGAAATGGTCACCATCTCTCCAGAACGTCAATGCTGCATTCACCGGACTTAACTGCAGGTGCAGTTCGTGTGTCACTGACATGCGGGCCAGATGCCCGTTGGGCCCACATGTCAGTAACCCAACACACCTGCAGTTAAGTCACTAAAGCAGCATCCGCATTCACGCCCGAGGAACCTACTTCGGCGCCAGCCATCCATCTGTTTGCCGCGGCTCATTGCCATTCGCCCGCTATATTAACTTGAGCCCCAGCTCCCAGCCATAGCCAAAGACCCACACTCATTCTCCTCTGGTCCCTTCTATCTGTCGGCACCACTCCAACCATGTCCTTGTGGTGCTCCAAAGCTCTCTTGGACGTACTGTCACAGGAGAAGACGAAGGACATCAGCAGCTCCGCTCCGGGCGCGCTCCAAAGCTCTCTTCAATGTACTGTCGCAGGAGCAGACGAAGGAGATCGCCGGCTCTCCCCGGCCGCCCTCCGCCGCCTCGACCACGAAGTCAGCGCGTGGGCACGGGTGCAGCCGGCAGCGAGGAAGAGTAGTACACAGTAGGCCGCCGCCGCTACTCCACTCAGTCCACGCCAAGGTTGGTGGGCTAAACGTCAGCGGCCGATTAGCCACTTGACGGCAACGTGGAGGAGGAAATCTTCAGAACCTTGTGCTCCGGGGGAGGAGGTTATCGAGGCGGATGAGGAGGAGGCAAAGGCAATGGCCGGCTTTCTCGGGTTCATGGCCGTACATGGTGGTCGGGCGCCGGTGATCGTTTAGCTTAGGTTTAAAATAGGTTTTAGTACAGTTTGTGCGAAATATGTAATGAATTTCGTCCAGTTTTTAGGAAAAGTTTTCGAAATGTAATTAATTTCATCCGGTTAATTTGAAAGTTGCTTTGTTTGTACGAATTTCGTCTGGTTAGTTCATACAGTTGTCGAAAGGTATGCGGGCAGCATTAGATGGCATCCATCAGTGTCCTTGGACAGATGTCGGTGTAAATTTGTGGGCCAGCGCTGGAGATGCCCTAACTATCATGCTATAGTCGCTAATAGTGCTCCATTATTTGGCAGGGAACAGTTAGCCCTCGATCAAAATCAGATTCACCGTGTTTCACACTCCTCCCATGTAAGAGTGTAAACTCTTGCTTACATAAAAATGGAGCATGTGGATGGCACTATAGCACGTCATATCACTCAAACTAGCTCACCTAATGCACAAGAAAGCACCATCCTTGTCATTTTGTTCTGGATTTCTATCGATCGATCGCATGAAAAAGTTACGCTTTGCAAGTTCAAAAGGAAAAGGTGGCACACTTATGACTTGTACGCGTCGCACCCGCGACTGTCCGGCTAGCACACCGCTCACCAGAGGGGACACGCGGTGTCTTGCAATTTCACTGACATGTGGGACTGCAATTGAATAAACCCTCAATTGCCAAAATCTAATCGCTCGGCGGGCGTCAGCTGAGAAGAGAGAGACGGGGAAGGGAGAAGAGATCACCCGCCCACCGTGCACGGACTCCAAGAAATATATGGTGATAATGTGAGGTGGGCCATGTGGGAGTCTAGACCGCTTCCAAGCCCTCTTCTGACCTCCCTGGCC
>NC_057801.1:311308868-311324094 GCF_018294505.1 Triticum aestivum
ATCACGCTGTGGGTGCAAGGGTCCGGACAATTTTGCCGCTTTGGCCGCCATGTTGGTTGTTCTTTACAAAGGGGAGAAGGAAGACTTCACTCACCTTAAATGCCGAGAAGGTTTTTCCATGTATAACCCCATTGACTGGGTGAGTTTTTTTATCATAGACCCCACTCAATCTTTTTCCTTAATTATGCTTAGTCGAACTTAATCCGGCTACCTTTAACAGGAATGAAGAAAGGTCGTCACGGGGATATACAACCCCGCTCCGCAGCCGGAGAACCGTATTCGAGACCTAGATCCTGGATTTGAAGAGGATCCGGATATAATTATAGAATTTAAGGAGGGAGTCTTTTAGCAGGCGAGCCACAACGGCACGGAAGTGGCCATTAAGCCGATTACCCTGGCCTTCTCCCCTCCTCCCATGTAAGTACCCAGGAGACATCCCCTCAAAAAGAGATTTCCCCTTGCGACTCACCCACCGCACTGTATCGTGCTCCCAAGGGGCAACACTTGTCCATCGTATTGCGGTAAAGGCATCCTCTAAGAAGACGATGCTTCCACAGCGTGATTCTTTGAAAAGAAAGGCAAACGATGATACTGATGGGCCCTCTCCTTCATCAAAAGAAAGGCAAACGATGTCAGAACGCACTCAGTGGATAGATCGGACACTGACGTTTCCTGCTGTGCCATATCGTAGGAGGAGCGTATGCCAGACTGTATTCGAAGACCTGGCCGGACATGCACAAGCTAATCCGGCCCCGGACCCTACCACGAGGACTGGAGTTGATGCAGAGGCAATGCCAGATTTTCAACTCCCAGAGGATTTGGTAATGTATCCGTCACCAACTCCAAAGTGGAGAGTGCAATGAATCATCGGCGGTGGAGAGCGGCCATGCGCGACCCAAATTTTACCGAAGAGGCATTCATCGCTTTCAGCTCAGCGGATGCATACATCTGAGCTACTCGGGATGGACTTGCTGGAGCCACTCACCAGCTTTCAAAGGATATGCGGGTAAGAATTTTTGTGCAGATTTAATGATCATATGCCAGTAGCCCCTGAGTCTTGAAGCAGTTGGCCCAACTGATTTGAGGGTCGTTACATCATCAGGTACTCACGGAGAAAAATAACACATTATCCAAGTAGCTAGAAGAATGCCGAACTAAGCTAACTGTTGCCACCGCCAAACTGGAAAATTTAAAGAAATCCAAGAAGGCACCTGATGGTAAGCACAACAGTAGACCGGAAATAAGTTTCTGTGCCTACAATGATGTTGCTTAAATATGCATTTGTTTTGTTGGTAGGGTCGACAGATCAGCTGGAGGAGAGGCTAAGGGCTGCTTAAGTGGACAAACAACATGCCGAAGGGCAAGAAGCCGCTGGTCAACGTGTATTAACAGGTACCATTAATGAGAAGAACAAACTACATGATGCAAACATCAAGCAAGCTGAAGAACTGAAGGACATAAGAGCCCAACTATCAGATGCCTTGAAGGAGAACAAAAAGCTGAAAGGCAACATATTCAGTATGCTCTTTAATCTGACTTTCGCACGGTCCCCTGATGAAAAGTTTTACGAGTTTGTTTGTGTAGGTGTGTTGACTGGACATCCCGAGGGAGAAGTGTCTAGATTTCAAGGCGACCTGCTACAAGAGCTGTCCAAAGTGCACGAGCGAGCTCGAAAAGCAATGAGGAACATGGCTAAGGCTTTATGGCCATCCGATTCTCCTCCAGGAAGTATGGAGTAGCTCGTGAATTTATTCAAGGGAGCTCATCGCCGTTTTGGGCTATGGAAGATATCAGCATGTCGAGAAGGCGCACGAGAGGCCTGAGCCATGGTGAAAATGCGGTACACCAGACTTGATCCGAATCATATGGCCCGGGTCGGACCTTGGGGACCCAATGGACAAGAAATTCATGTTAGCTTAGTACAACCAAGTAAAGATAGCCGCTAAGTTTTCTCAACAGGATTGTAAACTAGACAACATGTTAGATGGTCTAGAGGAGGAAGAAGTTTTTGAGTCCAAGTAGCAATGTACTTTTATCGACAAACTTATCTCCAGCTGAATTTTAAAACGATTGTCATGGCAGACTTTCTGCTTCGACCTCCGAAACCCAAGGTTTGGAGTGTTTCCGAATACTATACCGTAGGTAAACACCAAAGTATGTTCGGAAACTAGGTAGTCCGGTCATAGTTGCTTCAATAGACAAGTTATATTCGGGGAGTTATGTTATATTACATTTGATCGTAAGAAACATCTTCTAGAGAGAATAGTTCCGTTAAGGGTTCCTCTCCCTGGGCCAGCATACGTTTTTGTGCATGCCGAAGCTATGATGCTAAAAATCACAGACACGTTATTATTTGGGGGCTTATATTGCAGCGGGGGCAGTTCGTCTTTTTTCCGCTGACCAATTATTCCCTTCAGAATGCTAGCTTTCGGCTTCACCCATCTGAGGTACATGTCTGGATAACCAGGCTGTAACAATCGCAGAGGTGCTCCCTTTATGCCCTAACCGAACAAGCGAGAATGTAGGGCATAAGCACAGGAGCCAGGCAACCCAGCTTGGCAAAAACTTAAGTCATAAAGGTGCATATAATGGCGAAGAAAAGACATATATGAGTAGACAACACATATATACAGTGAGCTTGATGCTCGAAAAATAATAATGATAATAAGCTTCTGTGAAAAGAAGCCCCCAGGTATTGTGGGGTATGTACATTTAAGGATGTACGCCCATCAACTGTGCGGTTTATCCGAACACGAGCTAGAAGTCATATAAAATGAGAAAAAAGAAAAAGGTGAAAGGGAGAAAAGAAGGAACGAGGAAAAATGTATAAGTGCGGACTTAGGTGTAGAATCTTCGGAGCCGGCAACATTCCTTGGGTTTGGTTCCAATCGATTATCCGAAGCATTGCGAAGGCGATAGGCTCCTCCAGTGAGAACTTCATCTATAATGAAGGGACCCTCCCATTTGGGCTTGAGCTTGTCCTTTTTCTTCTCTGGTAGGCGTAGAATGAGTTCACCGACATTATAAGTCTTTGCCCGTACTTCCCTACTTTGATATCGCCGAGCCTGCTGTTGGTAGAATGCGGAACGGGCCTTGGCGACATCACACTCCTCCTCCAGGCCGTCCAGATCGTCCTGCCGATCGATCTCGGCTTCCCTCTCTTCGTACATGGGCACTCGAGGTGAGTCATGAATAATGTCGCAAGGCAAGACTGCCTCCACGCCGTACACCATGAAGAAAGGTGTATATCCGGTCGTGCAATTGGGCGTGGTCCGCAACCCCCAGAGTACGGAATCAGGTTCCTGAACCTAGTGCTTGTCTGATTCTTGTAGAGATCACACTAGTCTGGGTTTGATGCCGCTCATTATCAGGCCGTTAGCCCGTTCGACCTGACCGTTTGTCTGAGGGTGATATACGGAGGCGTAATCAAGTTTGACGCCCAAATTAGCACACCAAGTTTTCACCTCATCGGCCGTAAAATTAGAGCCATTATCAGTAATAATATTGTCCGGGACACCATAATGGTGTACGACACACGGATGTGAAGTCTATAACCGGTCTGGCTTCGACCGTTTTGACTGGTTTGGCTTCTATCCATTTAGTGAACTTGTCGACCATAACCAGTAAATATTTCTTCTTATGGCTTCCTCCTTTAAGGGGTCCGACCATGTCCAGCCCCCAGACCGCAAAAGGCCAAGTAATGGGGATTGTTTGTAGGGTAGTGGGCGACATATGGCTTTGACTGGCGAAAAGCTGGCATCCAACGCAATGCTGTACGAGGTCCTGTGCATCTGCTTGGGCTGTGGGCCAAAAGAAACCCATATGGAAGGCCTTACTTACAAGGGCCCAAGCTGCAACGTGATGGCCACCAAGACCAGAGTGTATTTCAACCAAGAGTTGTCGTCCTCTTCTTTGGACATACATATTTGGAGGACTCTGGTAGTACTTTTCTTGTATAGTTCCCCTTCATGGACTTTGTAGTCCTTTGAGCGTCGAACAATACGAAGGGTCTCGGTCTGATCATCAGGGAGCTCATTCCTAGTAAGGTAGGCGAGGAAAGGTTCAGTCCACGGGGCAATTACAACCATGATTTGATGGGCCGATGGTGTTATTTGGGTGCCCGAACCCCCAATGATATCGGAACTATGTTCGGAATATGGGGGTATGATCGGCTCCAGACCAGTGTTGCCACTCTCGTCCTGCCACACCACGAATGGCTTGAAGAGCCTCTCCACAAAGGTGTTAGGTGGGACGGGGTCGCGTTTAGCGCCCATGAGAGCAAGGATATCCGCAGCTTGATTACTCTCTCGAGCCACGTGATGAAACTCGAGCCCTCAAACCGAGCTGCTATTTTGAGTATGGCGTTGCGGTAAGCCGCCATCTTTAGATCTGTTGCGTTGAATTCTCCATTTATTTGGGATATTGCAAGGTTTGAATCCCCACGCACCTCAAGGCATTATATGCCCATGGGGACGGCCATCCGGAGACCGTGCAATAGGGCCTCGTATTCGGCTGCATTGTTGGAGTCTGTATACAGTATTTGGAGCACATAACAGACTGTGTCTCCTATGGGGTATGTCAAGACGACACCAGCCCCAAGTCCGGCTAGCATTTTAGAGCCATCGAAGTGCATCACCCAGTTGGAATATGTGTTGTACTCTTTAGGGAGTTCGGCCTCTGTTCATTCAGCGACGAAGTCAGCCAACACTTGAGATTTAATGGCTCGACGTGGCTTGTAAGTTAGTTCAAATGGTAAGAGCTCAATGGCCCATTTGGCAATCCGGCCAGTGGCGTCCTGGTTGTTTATAATATCATCGAGTGGTACTTCGGAAGCCACCATGACCCAGCACTATTGAAAGTAGTGCCACAGCTTGCGGGATGCCATAAAGACCGCATATGCTATTGATACGTCTCCATCATATCTACTTTTCCAACACTTTTGCCCTTGTTTTGGACTCTAACTTGCATGATTTGAATGGAACTAACCCGGACTGACGATGTTTTTAGCAGAATTGCCATGGTATTATTTTTGTGCAGAAATAAAAGTTCACGGAATGAC
This sequence comes from Triticum aestivum, assembly GCF_018294505.1. NCBI lineage: Eukaryota > Viridiplantae > Streptophyta > Magnoliopsida > Poales > Poaceae > Triticum > Triticum aestivum. The sequence goes on from NC_057801.1 coordinate 311,313,928, forward strand.
CTGAAAAGCCACGGAGAATATTTTTGGAATTAATAAAAAATACCGGCGAAAGAACCAAGGTCAGGGGGCCAACACCCTGTCCACGAGGGTGGGGGGGCGCCCTACCCCCCTGGGCGCGCCTCCCTGCCTCGTGGGCCCCCTGATGCTCCACCGACCTCAACTCCAACTCCATATATTCAAGTTCGGCGAGAAAAAAAAAATCAGAGAGAAGGATTCACCACGTTTTACGATACGGAGCTGCCGCCAAGCCCTAAACTCTCTCGGGAGGGCTGATCTGGAGTCTGTTCGGGGCTCCAGAGAGGGGAATCCGTCGCTGTCGTCATCATCAACTATCCTCCATCACCAATTTCATGATGCTCACCGCCCTACGTGAGTAATTCCATCGTAGGCTTGCTGGACGGTGATGGGTTGGATGAGACCATGTAATCGAGTTAGTTTTGTTAGGGTTTGATCCCTAGTATCCATTATGTTCTGAGATTGATGTTGCTATGACTTTGCTATGCTTAATGCTTGGCACTAGGGCCCGAGTGCCATGATTTTAGATCTGAACCTATTATGTTTTCATGAATATATGTGAGTTCTTGATCCTATCTTGCAAGTCTATAGTCACCTACTATGTGTTATGATCCGACAACCCCGAAGTGGCAATAATCGAGACCACTCCCGGTGATGATCGTAGTTTGAGGAGTTCATGTATTCACTAAGTGTTAATGCTTTGGTCTGGTACTCTATTAAAAGGAGGCCTTAATATCCCTTAGTTTCCAATAGGACCCCGCTGCCACGGGAGGGTAGGACAAAAGATGTCATGCAAGTTCTTTTCCATAAGCACGTATGACTATATTCAGAATACATACCTACATTACATTGATGAACTGGAGCTAGTTCTGTGTCACCCTATGTTATAACTATTGCATGAGGAATCGCATCCGACATAATCATCCATCACTGATCCAATGCCTACGAGCTTTTCACATATTGATCTTTGCCTAGTTACTTTACCGTTGCCACTGTTACAATTACTACAAAACTACTACTATTAATTTTGCCACCGTAATCATTACTTCCATATTACTTTGCTACTAAATACTTTGCCACAGATATTAAGTTATCCAGGTGTGGTTGAATTGACAACTCAACTGCTAATACTTGAGAATATTCTTTGGCTCCCCTTGTGTCGAATCAATAAATTTGGGTTGAATACTCTACCCTCGAAAACTATTGCGATCCCCTATACTTGTGGGTTATCAAGACTATTTTTTGGCGCCGTTGCCGGGGAGCATAGCTCTATTCTTTGAGTCACTTGGGATTTATATCTGCTGATCACTATGAGGAACTTGAAAGACGAAATAACTAAGATTTTTCCCTCAACTACGAGGGGAGGCAAGGAACTGCTATCTAGCTCTGCACTTGATTCACCATCTGTTTTGAGTAAGCTTGCGACACCTAAACCTGCTTCTGCTATTAATTCAGATATGTCGCATGTTATTGATGATGCCACTTCTGCTATGCATGATACTTATGATGAAACTACTTCTATGCTTGATACTACTGTGCCATTAGGTGAATTTCTTGATGAACAACTTGCTAGGGCTAGAGAGGATGAAATTATTGAAACTGATAATACTGATGATGAAGATTCTCCCCCTAGATATGAATTGCCTGTTGTGCGTGAGGGTTATGTTATGGATGAAGAAACTGCTAGAGATTTTCTTGCTTGCAATGATATATCTGATCTTAAGAAATTATTAGCTAAGCTGAAAGAAAAGTCTCTGAATGCTAGTATGAAATATGACCCTGCTTTTGCTACTTCACCTATCTGTATTACTGATAAGGATTATGATTTCTCTGTCGATCCTGAGATAATTACTTTGGTTGAATCTAATCCTTTTTATGGCTATGAATCTGAAACTTTTGTGGCACATCTTACTAAATTAAATGATATAGCCACCCTATTCACTAATGATGAGAAAATTCGCTACTACTATATCCTTAAATTATTTCCGTTCTAATTAAAGGGTGATGCTAAAACATGGTTTAAGTCTCTTGATCCTGGTTGTGTGCGTAGTCCCCGGGATATGATTTATTACGTCTCTGCTAATATTTCCCCGCTCATAAGAAACAAGCTGCCTTAAGGGAAATATATAATTTTGTGCAAATTGAAGAAGAGAGTCTCCCACAAGCTTGGGGGAGGCTTATCCAATTACTTCATGCTTTTCCTGATCATCCTCTCAAGAAAAATGAATACTTGATATCTTTTATAATGGACTAACCGATGCTTCCAGAGACCACCTGGATAGTTGTGCTGGTTGTGTTTTCAGGGAAAGAACTATTGACCAAGCTGAATTGCTATTGAATAATATGTTGACTAATGAAAATAATTGGACACTTCCTGAACCAACTCCTAATCCAACTCTGAAGAAAAGAGGTGTTCTATTTCTCAGTCCTGAAGATATGCAAGAGGCAAAGAAATCTATGAAAGAAAAGGGTATTAAAGCTGAAGATGTTAAGAATTTACCTCCTGTTGAAGAAATACATGGCCCCTATTGAAGAAATACATGGTCTTGATAACCCGACACAGGTAGTAAAGGTAAATTCTCTATAGATTTGATGAAGGTGATATTCCTCATTATAAGTCTGCTAGTCAATGCTTGGATGGGTTTGATAATTTTATTGTTAAACAAGAAAACTTCAATGCTTATGTTGGTAGACAATTGAAACACAATGCTTATATGATTGGACACTTGAGTGATTATATGTCTAGAGTTAACACTACTAGGGAAAACCCTAGCAGTAGCGCGTGTTTGGAGCCTATCAGTAGCGCGGGGAACCGCGCTACTAGTAAGGCGCTACAACTAAAGGTTAGCAGTAGCGTGGGTTGGACTGCGCTACTGCTATATCGACTTAGTAGCAGCGCTTTCTAAAACGAGTGATACTGGTAATTAGTACTAGCGCTTCTCCTAGCACGCGCTACTACTATTATTCCGTATTTCTTTTTTATTTCATGTTGTATTCATACACCTATACAAGTTTTCTGTCACATCCCTAGCTGCTGGTAGTGCTCTAGGCTAGCTTCATGTGTGCATCATGTCTATATTTTTGAAACTTGAATTGAGGAATTTTGAAAGCCTCAAAAACTTAATTAAAAGCAGGGCAAAGATCCCTAGAAATCTCATTCTATGTTCCAAGATGTCCTTTTGCAATGTTTGAGAATTTTGGCAAGAGCTATATATCAAACCAAAATTTAGGAACATTTTTAAGGAATTGTTTTGGGACTTTGAATTTAAATCAATACTATTTTGAATTTGAACTTATATCCAAATATTACTGAATATATGTTCAAATAACTGAAACATTTTTATGTGCTTTGGTATAATTCCATTGTGCTAAATAAAATGTTCAGGGGAATTTTGTCACTGTCTTTGAATTTGTTTTATTTAGAAACAGTGGCAAAAGGAAGTAAATTAAACAAAACAGAAGAAAAATTAAAAAAAGAGCAGAAGACCTACCTATTGCTCACCTGGCAGCCCAGCCGGCCCAGCTTGACCGCCCAGCCCACCGCCGCTTCCCCCCCCTGTCGTCTTCCTCCCTCGCCAGAAGGACGTCGGCGTGTCGACGCGCGCGCGCCTGAACTCCACCTCCTGCTTCCACCTCCTCCTGCCTCTCTGCTCGCTTCCCCGACCCCCTGGAGATGCCACCCACCTCCCTGGCGCCACGTCCACTTCTCCCTCCGTCCCTATCCCCCTCTGCTCTCTCTCCCTCCCGCGACCGAACACACCCGCCACCGCCGTTCGTTGCCGCCGTGGCCACAGCCACTGCGTCGCCCCGCCGATGCCCTCAGAGGCGCCGCCGCCACCTACTCTCCCTCCTCTCCGAGCTACACGAGCTAGGACGGCCCCAACACGACGCTTGCAGCCTTCTTCTCCGACCACGGCCGCCGAACGCCTCCGTCGATTCGGCCACTCCGGCGCGCCCCCGAGCCCACTAACCATCCCTGCAGCTCCGCGGTGAGCCTTTAACCCGATTCCCCCTTTCCCCGTCGTCCCTTGCGTGATCTAGCCCCGATCCCCAACCATGACCGCAGCATCTCGCCGCCGGCCATGGCATAGCCGTGGCCACAGCCGCGCAAGCTCGCAACGGAGCTCGTCAGCGTGCTCAGCGAACCCCCAGGAGCACGTAGCACCCTCCGGTTTCTCCTCTAGTGCTCCGTAGCATCGCCACCGCCTGCACCCGAACTCCGGCCGCCGCCGATTTGGTCGCCGCCGTCGATTCCGACCACCGCAGCTGCTGCCTCCACCACCACCAGATGCGCGAGTCTTCCAGCTCGCTGTAGCCGCAAACCCCGAGCAAAATGGTTCCCTGTATCGCAATCCCGAGCCGCCCCGCCGTTTCTGTCGTCGCCGGCAACAAGTCGCCGGCAGGTTTGACCTGATCGACCCGGGGTTTGACCTCCCCTGACGTGTGGGCCCAGGCGCCTGCTTGATTAGTGTTAGGTTAGTTAGTGTTAATTAACTTAGCTAATTAGATAAGCCACTGACATGCGGGCCCCGCCCAGCTAACTAAGTTAGTTAGGGCTAATCATATTTAGGTTAGTCGCTGACCAGTGGGCCCAATCTAGTTAGTTAGGGCTAACTAACTTGGTTAGTTGACTGGGTCACTAACCAGTGGACCCCACTAGTCAGGTTTGACCTAGTCGACGCCTTTGACCTGCTGACGTCACCCCGGCGTCATGCTGACGCAATATTCCTTTTCTGGAATTTAGTTTATTTTATAAATAATCAGGAAATTCCAAAAATAGCTAAATCTTCAATAAATCATAGAAATTCAACCGTAACTCCAAATGAAATAATTTATATATGAAAAATGATCAGAAAAATCCAATCTATCCATCTGTACCATTTTCATGCATGTTAGAACAACTTATGACTACTGTTTAGGACAATTGAATTAAATGGCATTAAAATAATCACATATGGAGTTTGAATTTGAATCTTTGATTCAAACCAACTTCATTAAATCTGGTTGCTAGTTGCATTAGCTCAAACCACAGCATATTGCCATGTCATGAGAATGCATCATATTGCGCATTGCATTGATTATGTTTCCTTCTGTGTTGCCGGAACTTGCCCCCTCTCGATAGACGTGATACCGACGATGTGATCGATGACACCGATGAAGAGCTATATTATCTTCAGAAGTGCCAGGCAAGCAAAACCCCCTTGTTCATTCCGATACAATCCTACTCTCTCGCTCCTGCTCTCTTTTAATGCATTAGGACAACACCGATTCATCTGTTACTTGCTGCGGTAGCTGAACCCCTTTATCCTTTGCATGACCTGTCATTGCCACAGTAAATAGATGAAACCCACTAGCATGAGTAGGAGTTGTTTGAGCCCTGATGTGCCTACTCATTCATGCTTGTTTGTCATGCCTGCTACTGCTTAGAGTTGAGTCAGGTCTGAATCATCGGGGATGAATCAGAGGTGTGTGAACATGTCCTACTGTGTGTGAGCTAAGTGTGTGAACACGTTTTGGTAAAGGTAGCGCTGAGAGGCCATGTAGGAGTACATGGTGGGTTGTCTCATTGCAGCCGTCCTCAGGAACTGAGTTCTGTGTTTGTGATCCATGATCAGTTACTACCACACATTGGGCTCCGGGCGCTCCAAGCTCTCTCGACTTATTAATCAACCTGATCTCTGTCCAGGAGTTGCAACTAGTTTTTGGTGTTTGTAGGTAGTGTTAGTAGTCTACCAAGTGGCACCCGGTACAGGTGGGCTTGTGACAGACTAGGCACAGTGGCACGGTGTACCAAGCGTAGATCCACCCGTCGAGGTGGGCTTGGGAACCCTGCTCACATCGTTTGGGGCCGTGAGCGACACCCCGGCCGGATCTCCTTGCGGATGGAACCCGAATAGGCGATAAACCTGGACGAGAGACTTGTATGGTTAGTCAGGTCGTGGCTGACTCCCTCGCCCGGCTTCCGCTTGAAGGTTGCCGAGGTACATGACGTGTACAGGGCGATAAGTGGCGAAAGCGTGTGTGAAGAAGTACACCCCTGCAGGGTTATCATTATCTATTCGAATAGCCGGATTCCTCGGATATGGAAACTTGGACCGCTTGTACAGTTCATAGACAAGTGAAAGTGGATACCCTAAAATACGCAAGATAAGCGTGAGTGCTATGGATGGCGTTCTCGTAGGGAGACGGGAGTGGATCCATAGTGGTGTATTGATATGGTGAATATGTGGACTCGTGTGCGCCACCTCAAAAGAGTTATTTGCAGTCGTAGTTTAGGATAGCCACCGAGTCAAAGCTGGCTTGCTGCAGTTAAACTCCACCACCCCCTTTGTTGATAATGATGCATATGTAGTTAGATCTGATGTAAGTCTTGCTGGGTACATTTGTACTCACGTTGCTTAATTTATGTTTTTGCAGAGAGACTTCAGTCTCACTAGTAGTTCCACGTGGACTTCGATGTTTAGCTTGTTACCTCAGCTACGATCTTGTGCCCTCAGCAGGATCTGGTAGATAGTCAGGCTTTTCAGCTTTTTTCATTTATAGTTGTCTGTACTCAGACATGTTAAGCTTCCGCTTGTGCTTTGATTTGTATGCTTTGAGTGTTGGGTCATGAGACCCATGTTTGTAATATCCCGCTCTTCGGAGCCTATTGAATAAATACTTGAGTCGTAGAGTCATGTTGTGATGCCATGTTGTATTCGCACATATCGAGCATATTGTGTGTATGTTGTTGAAATGCTTGGTATGTGTGGGATCTAACTATCTAGTTGTTTATCCTTAGTAGCCTCTCTTACCGGGAAATGTCTCCTAGTGTTTCCACTGAGCCATGGTAGCTTGCTACTGCTCTGGAACACTTAGGCTGGCCGGCATGTGTCCTTCTTCGTTCCTGTGTCTGTCCCTTCGGGGAAATGTCACGCGATGAATACCGGAGTCCTGTTAGCCCGCTACAGCCCGGTTCACCGGAGTCCTGCTAGCCCAGTGCTACAGCCTGGATTCACTCGCTGATGACCAACACGTTCGATGCTGGGTCATGGATGCCTGTCCCTGTAAGTTTGTGCCACTTTGGGTTTACGACTAGCCATGTCATCCTGGGCTCCTTATCATATGGATGCTAGCGACACTATCATATACATGTGCCAAAAGGCGCAAACGGTCCCGGGCAAAGGTAAGGTGACACCCGTGGGAATACCGTGCGTGAGGCCGCAAAGTGATATGAGGTGTTACATGCTAGATCGATGTGGCATTGAGTCGGGGTCCTGACATTTTCATACCGCAGCAATTTAGAGAATGATTTTACATCATAATCAGTTATTACATCAGTGGGAGAAAGAACCGTGTACTAGTTTCAAGTGGATGGACATCCACTTGAAACTAACCCACGGTTCTTTCACCCAATGATATAATAAGTATCATCATCATCATATCATTAAGAACTTATCATCATAATACATCATTGTCATATAACACCTCCTCATGATCATCGTTTTCATCAATGAGACATCACATACAAGTTGGTCACTAGACATAATCACAACTACTCATCATCATCAACTCTCATAAACATATTGTACCTCATAGGACCTACTACATTCTCTTAGGACCTTCTATATTATCTTTGGTAAAATAGCATAAAACAAGATTAGCCCCTGACTCTCCATTATGGAGAATGGAGATTATCCTGTCTCCAATTCTTGCCTTTCGCACAATGTTGCTTCCAAGAACCTCCTTACGAATGTCCATACATTTCTTCCATTCTTTGATTATCATGTGTTCATCATTTTTAGAAATCCGGTATGCACAGGTGAGATTTGTCGGACGACCTGACTGTATGTTCAAAACATCAAGGCGACCATTCTGATACATCAAATGAGGCACACAATCCATCAGGATTTTCTGTTGAAAAACATAGTAATAACTTCGTAGTTAGCAATGTAGTTCAGTTTTAGAAGTATGCAAAAGATGCATGGATGTCGTAATAGTAAAAAATCTTAACAGGAAATCTCCATGGATGTTATCGTTGTTCGACACATGCACTAGTGGCACGTATTCACCATAATTTGGAGGAGTTCGATAAAAGGCATTGCAATTCTGAATGTCAGTACACTATGCAACCAGATGATTGTTCTCTTGATAAGTTAACTCAGAGCCATCGGTGTAGTTGGTTCTGTCTACCATCTTCCGCACACTCTTTGAAGAATGAAAATAAGCTATCAATGGAAATAAGCTATCAACTATTTTGAAATAAACAATATAAATTACTTAATAACTATGTTTGAGGAACTCACATAGCGGTAGAATTGGAAGCGTATCAACAAGAACCCAAATGTCCAAATTATCTTGGTCGATGTCAGGATCACCAAGATCCATGGTGATAAACATACCCTCTTGAAATCATACATCCTGCAAAGTGCTTCCCATCCCGAGCAACCAAAATTGGATACGCTCTCAGAATTGTATAGATTTACCTCAAAATCCATACCATGATGGGTCCTTAGGTTAATTTTCTTTGTTTCATTGCTCTCATGATCTTCAAAACCCATCCTCTCCAAGACATAGCGTCTTGCATGGCATGGGATAAGCTAGTCGAATTGTAGAAGATGAAAATTACACGTTGAAGTAGTAGAAGTCGAGCTTAATTACGAAAAAACACTTAGCGTCGTAGCGTACCATTTCACAATCGAAGGCCTCCTCGAGCATAATGCTGAAGCGCTGATCTTCGTCCAGGTGAGGCCTGTCGCAGAAACCACGGTTGTCGCCGCACCAGGAGCACTCCTCGGAACCTTCTTCGTCCGACGACATTTCCTATGTTCATAATTCAAAGATTAAACTTGTACAATTAAATATATGTACTACAAAAACTAAATTAGATCATTATTATTCATCACGGGTTGACTATGGGTCTGTCGAGTCTTTTCTTGAAAACCCTCAGCTCATGTGGTGTATATATTCGACCGTCGGTGATGGTAGCTCCTCCTTCCGTTCCCGAGTGCATTACACCAAATTGTCTAGCACATGGGAACGAAGGAGAAGCTACCCCCACGACAACAGTCGGGATTCTTCGTCCTCTCATATATGGTGGATACTCTCCCTCACTGATTCCTCTCTAACATTTGCCACCGTCGGTGATGGTCGTTACTCCTCCTTCCCCTAGTGCATAACAAAGATCTAGCACCCGGAGAAGAAGGAGAAACGCCCCCCACAACAACAGTCGGGATTCTTCGGCCTCGATAGTCTTAAAGTCAACCCGAAATATCGTTTAATTATCTTTCCAGAAAATCCAGGCCACTAGATATTTCCTACATATTCTAGCACAAGTCATGCCAAAATTCACCAAAAATTCTGGCATGACATTTGCTAAAACAGGACATATCAAGCGCCTGAAATTTGCCGGAGCGGAAATTAATCAACACACCGGCAAAACATAGGCCACTTGGAGGTGTATGCCGCAAACATGACCGACCACTTGGGAAACCACATATCCTATTTGAGCAACACAAGATATACATGTTTTTATCTACATCATATCTTATAGGACTCATATTGACATGGAGATTTGGCTGGTCTCACCTCGAGGTCGGTGACGGGGACGATGGCGGGGATGATGGAGGGGCTCCTTGATTTATGCAAAAACAAAAACCCTATAAGTTATCACTAATACATCCCGAATAGTATCATACATATAACATCACTAATACAACTAAAACCCTAGCGAACGCCGGGTATCGACGACAAGGATACGAGATAGGCATCGTCGACGTCGATCGACGTCGATGCGGGAATAATTGCTTAAACTAAAAAAATAACAACAAATGTGACATGTTCAACTAGTTCTATTAATTCAACTAGTTCTTACTAAAAATAAACTTACTATAAATAGAAATAAACTAGTTCTTTCTAAAAATAAACTAGTTCAACTAGTTATATTAATTTTCTTACTAAAAATACATTAGTTCTATTAATTCAACTAGTTCTTACTAAAACCAAACTAGTTCAACTAGTTTATTAATTTACTTACTAATTATTTTAAACACTTACTAAAAACAGTAAAAAAACTACATTATACAATAGTAAAAAACAGAAAAAAAAGAGATGGAGGGAGGAGGAAGAAGGAGAGAGGAGGTGGGGAGGAGGCCGGTGGGATCAGAGGAGGGA
>NC_057801.1:311324567-311337117 GCF_018294505.1 Triticum aestivum
GAGGAGGAGGGAGGGGCGGTGGGAGGAGGGCGGCCAGAGGAGGAGGGAGGAGGAGTGTAACGCCCCGGATACAACTTTCCATATTCGTAACTCCAACTCTTGCCTTTTCTGGAGATGCGATATGTTATTTCCTCTGTGGTTGGGTTTTTGTCTTTTGTTTTGCATTTTGTTCATGTCTTGCATTTCATCTCATAGCATCATGCGCATTGCATCTGCATGTTTTCATAAAACTTGCATCTGCTCGTAGTTGCCGCGTCCCCCCTTGCTTTTGTTGACCATTCCGAGACCAACCTTGTTTTTCGTTTTCCCTCTTGCCTAAACCGGACTCTCTTTGTGCAGCGCATCGACCCCTCGCCCGTGTCCAAAACTCCCCTTGACCCGACCCGGACTATCGTTACCATTGCGTCCGGATCATCTCCAAACATCTATAAAATATATGTGTTTCTCCATTGGACTCCCCTAACCTTCTATTCTTGGCCATCCGATTTAATCGGAGGGTCCAAATCTACCCTAAACCCTCCTCTCCCTATATACATAGACCAACTTCATACCTAATCTAGCCTAAACCTAAAGTCTAGGAAGTTTGTCCCTGCCGCCGCCGCCGCACTCATCTCCCACCTCGGGATCCCCATCGCTCGAACCCATTCTTCTCCTCGTTTTCCTCCAGCCACCAACCAGCGCTCCTCACTTCTCCTCCCTGATTCGCTCGCCCGGCCAACCAGAGCAGCTCCTCGATCCACTCCACGCCGACCCCCATCGCCCTCCTCCCGTGCTTCCCGCGCGCCACCGCAAGCAGCAGCACCACCGGAGCTCCCTTCGCCGTCAGTCACCCACCAGGTCGTCCCGCTCCCTGCCATCTCCCTCCTCTCGCTTTCCCTGCTTCCTCTAGATGCCTCTCACCTCTCGGCCTCTCTCTCTATTCAAGTAGGAGCACACCAGCGCCATGGAAGCCTCCCGATGGACGCCGGCCTCCTCAACCACCTCGCGCCACCACCGGCAGCTCGTCGCCGACGACCCACCAGCAGGTCCCCAGCATCATGCCCCGCCCTGCTTCATGCCTCGCCGCTGCCTTGCCTGCTCTGCGCCCAGCCTGCAGCACTGAGGAGATGCCTCTGCATGGACCCCGCCGAGCACGCGCCAAGTCCCTGCCTCGCCGGAGATCCTCTCCTTCCGCCTGGATCCGCTGCGCCGCCGCGGTTCCCCCTCGCCGCCTCCCCTTATTTCTCCTTCCTCCCTCTGTTTTTCTCCCTCTCATGAAGTTCTCTCCCTCTCTCTGAACCTTCACAGGAGCCATGGTGCGCCGCCAGGCGCAGCGCCCGCATGCCCCGTTGACCCCCTTGTCCGAGCCCTTGTGGATCCGTTCCGCCCTGCCGCGACTCCGCCTTGCCTCCTGCCCGGATTTGTCCATCCCCATGTTCCGCTCATCGCTAGCAGCCGTTCCTGCCGTCCGTCGCCCTGAACGTGCTGCTGCTGTCTCGGTTCTTCAGTAACGAAGAAGGAACAGCTCGCTCGCCTCGCTCGCGTTGACTGCGTCGCCAGGCCGAGCAGCCCCCCTGCCGGCCTCATCTCTTCCACCGACTGGGCCTCAACCCACTAGGTGAGGCCACCCCAAGTGCCCCTGTCCTGTTGCAGCCCGGTAGACTAGATTCGGCCTGGCTACATTTTTTTCCCTTGCTGACGATTTTCCTAATTTCCAGTGCATGCATAATTATAGGAATGCCACTGTTTTGGATTCTTAATAACTAAATGTCCATGCATCCAAATGAAACATGTTATATATGCAAAATGCTTAAAATTGTATCTAGTTTCACAATATGCAACTTTCATCCCTGTTAAAAATGTTTAAATTGCTGTTTGTTTAAATTTGCTTAAGTGCCATGGTAAAATGATTTATTTCATAACTAAATAACTGTAGCTCCAATTTTAATAAACTTTATATGTAAATGGGGTGGAAAAATGCATAGATTAACATGGTGCACTTTGTTTTACTGCTTAACAACATTAAAATATGGTTTAGGGCAGAACAGTACCAAATTCGAAATAAGGACATGGGGATTTTCTGGAATTGTTGTTTGTTGTTCCAGCCTCATTTAAACTTGCCTAGATAGGTAGTTTAATTATGCTTCACCTCTTGCCATGTTTAATAACATTCAATATTGTTTGGTAGCTTAAACGATATTAACCTAAATATGTCAATGTGGTGTTCTGTCAATATGCAACTCGTTGCATATTGAGCTCCACTTAACTTGTAGTATGGTTTGTTGCACTTTGCCATGCCATGCCTATTTAAACCGGACATCCATCATACTTGATTGTGCATCATGCCATGTTTATGTGATGTTTGTTTACCATGTTGTCTATTTCTTTCCGGTTTTACTTCTTCTCGTTAGCTTCGGCTTCGTTCCGGAATTGTGAGGTTTCGTTTGACTATGTCCATTTGTCTTCTTCATGGAGTCGTTCTTCTTCCTAGCGGAATTTTAGGCAAGATGACCCTCACCCTGGATCTCACTACTATCATTGCTATGCTAGTTTCTTCGTTCTATCGCTATGCTGTGCTACCTATCACTTGTCCTTCAAGCTTCCCAGATTGCCATGTCAGCCTCTAACCTTTTCACCCTTCCTAGCAAACCGTTGCTTGGCTATGTTACCGCTTTGCTCAGCCCCTCTTATAGCATTGTTAGTTGCAGGTGAAGTTGAAGATTGCCCCATGATGGACATGATGATGTTGGGATATCACAATATCTCTTATTTAATTAATGCATCTATATACTTGGTAAAGGGTGGAAGGCTCGACCTTATGCCTGGTGTTTTGTTCCACTCTTGCCGCCCTAGTTTCCATCATATCGGTATTATGTTCCCGGATTTTGCGTCCCTAACGCGGTTGGGTGATTTATGGGACCCCCTTGACAGTTTGCTTTGAATAAAACTCCTCCAGCAAGGCCCAACATTGGTTTTACCATTTGCCTACCACCTATACCTTTCCCTGGGAGTAATTAACCCGAGGGTCATCTTATTTTAGCCCCCCCCCGGGCCAATGCTTGTCTAAGTGTTGGTCCAAACTAGAGCACCGTACGGGACCATCCCTTGGCAACTTGGGTTACGTTGGTACCTGTACGCTTCGCTTATCCGGTGTGTCCTGAGAACGAGATACATGCGACTCCTATCGGGATTGTCGACACATCGGGCGGCTTTGCTGGTCTTGTTTTACCATTGTCGAAATGTCTTGTAAACCGGGATTCCGAGACTGATCGGGTCTTCCTGGGAGAAGGAATATCCTTCGTTGACCGTGAGAGCTTGTGATGGGCTAAGTTGGGACACCCCTGCAGGGTATAAACTTTCGAGAGCCGTGCCCGTGGTTATGTGGCAGATGGGAATTTGTTAATGTCCAGTTGTAGATAACTTGACACCAGATCTGAATTAAAACACATCAACCGCGTGTGTAGCCGTGATGGTCTCTTTTCGGCAGAGTTCGGGAAGTGAACACGGTTTTGGGTTATGTTTGACGTAAGTAGGAGTTCAGGATCACTTCTTGATCATTGCTAGCTTCATGACCGTTTCTTTGTTTCTCTTCTCGCTCTTGTTTGCGTATGTTAGCCACCATATATGCTTAGTCGCTGCTGCAACCTCACCACTTATCCTTTCCATACCCATTAGGCTTTGCTAGTCTTGATACCCATGGTAATGGGATTGCTGAGTCCTCGTGGCTCACAGATTACTACAACAACAGTTGCAGGTACAGGTTTTGCGATGATCTTGACGCGAGAGCGATGTTTACTTGTTTTGGAGTTCTTCTTCTGCTTCTTCTTCGATCAGGGGATAGGTTCCAGGTCGGCAGCCTGGGCTAGCAGGGTAGATGTCGTTTGAGTTTCTGTTTGTGTTTCATCCATAGTCGAATGGTGCTCTTATGTAAGATGATGTTGTATTCGTGTGGCATTGTATGTCTTTTGTATGTATCCCCATCTATTATGTAATGTTGATGTAATGATATCCACCTTGCAAAAGCGTATCAATATGTGGTTCTATCCTTGGTGGGACCTTCGAGTCTCTTTAGGATAGTATCGCATATTGGGCGTGACAAGTTGGTATCAGAGCCTCGACCGACCATAGGAGCCCCTGATTGTTGGCCGTTGTTGAGTCTAGAAGAAAACTATTTTGAGTCTTAGGATTATATATATCGGAGAGTAGGATTCTTTTTACTCCTCAGCCCCTTCGTCGCTCTAGTGAGGACTCTCGACGTAGATGTTTTGTCTTTCCTCTCCTCAATTTTTCACAATTTTTTTAGGATCACGCGGGTATCTTGGGATCGTTCTGATAGTCTTGTGACGAGAACATTGTTCTTGGTGCCTCCTGACATTTAGGGGTTGTGGCAGTGTCCCGGGGAGTTGAGCTCCGAGGTGTTGTCATCACAATTTATTGTTGCAGTTCTGGTATACCTGAGTTTTACCGACATCGAAAATCTCTTTTATGCAGTTGTTGGTGAGATAACCTCGACGCCACCCAGTACTGGGGAGTTCGGGAGTATTGCCATAGCTCGTATAATGGATGCTTTTCGAAGGTTGAGGTACACGATTTTTGGAGTTTTCTTGGTTATGTGTTGATGGATGGATACAACTGGATGTAGGGATTGTTAGTTTGGGTGAGATATATTGCTTCCCATGTATCCCCAACACCAGATTGCATAACCAGAAAGTTTCAGGAGTTTATAGGTGGGAATTCAAGTAGCTCCTAGAATATCTTTCCGACAGATGCCTAATATGGGATTGGGTAAATCTCTTATCATATGTATTTGTTCCGGCTTATTTCTGCAAGCCAATCCTTTGTTTTGTTTTGAGTTGTGGTATTCGAGTTGCTTCAATGTCAAGTGTTGATTCCATACCTTTCAAGTGGTGTTCTCATATTTCTTTGAGAGTGCTAATCCTTCTTGTTTATCGAGATTGTCATGTCAATTCTTTCCAACCGGTGTGCTTCTCTTCAAGTGGATCCGATCATCTCAATATTTGCGAGATCAATTCTAAGTTTTCTCAATGGTGTTTGTTTCATCCGTCCCAAGTTGTCTTTGTTTTCCCACCCTCCCACTTTTTTTCTTCAATGACTCAATTTTCTTAATCATGTATCCTTTTATCTGTGAGAAGTCTCTTCATTCGTTTCTTTCAATGTTCTTAGCCGGTGATTTCCCATGAAGATGCTCAACAATTTCAAGTTCATCATCCTTCATTGTTGTTTCTTCTCCGGTGGATCCAATTCAAGCTTTCGATATTCATCATATTCCTTTCCTCGTTTCTTATGTTTTCTCATGCTGATGCACCTCTTAATCATTCACTTCTTCCTATTCATTTGTTCTGGAGTGCTGAAGATATCTCACAGGACTTGTGTTTCCATTCTCAATCCGTTCAAGATATTTCGAGGTTGTCACCTCATTCAAATATTTCAATTGTTCCGGTGCATCATCTATCTCGTCAACAATCCTTTTCAATGGTGTTTTCTCTTCAGTGGGCCCTAACCCATAGGTCTTTTCCCAGGATCTTACCTGACTCTTCTAATTATTCCAGATCCATTCCTAATTCTTTTCAGAGTTCAACGTAAGAATGAATTTTCATCAGTCATATTCCTTCTCCAAGATCGCTTTCAGAATATTTTCATCGTTGGTTCATCATTTCTAGTCTTCTTTGTTCTGGAGTGTCTCAACAATTGGGTGGTGTTTCTCCTCGTCATTCTCAGCTTTGAAGACCTAAGAAGAGTTCCTCTTAAATCCTTACCCGTTCTTCCAAATATGCGTAGTTCAAGCTTGATGCCATCCTCTCGTACTTGTTTTCGATTGTGAGAATTCTTTTCACCCATTCGGAGCATTTCATGAGTTGTTTCCATTTCTTTCCTCCAAAGGCCATCATGTCATAATTCTTCATTCTCAGCTTTCAACTCTCGTTCTCGAATTCTTTCGGTGCATCATTCAAATATCATCTCATCAGTTCATGACCTCTTCATTCTCATGTATCTAAATCCCCTCAAGTATCTTCATTCGTTTTCAACGGTGAATTGTGCCCTCGCTACTCTCTTTTCCAATTTTTACGGTGGTTTGTTCAAGATTTCACTTCCTTTGTTATCGTATCAATTCATTCATTGTTTCCAAATCCCACCGGTGGTTCCATCAATACCTTCTCAAGTTTGTGCTATCTGTATCCTTTCTACAGGAATAAGTAGTATGCTAAATCCGTTGCTTATCATCAATTTAAGTTGACGAAGGATAAACATATAGTATATCTTATTCTTGTTTCCTTGAGGTGATTCAATTCTTTCCGGAGTCATTCATGGTATCAATTCTCAATTCAAGTTGCTCACCTTTCTTTTCTGGAGTTCCAAGTTTTCTTGGATGTGTCATCATGAAGTTCCATCTAAATCATTGCAAGGCTTCAATCTTGTTCGCTTCAACCTTCAATTCTTTTATGTTATCATTTCCTATCCGGAGTTCTTCATGGAGGCTCTACATGGTGGTTCATCAAGGATTTAATTCATTCTCGAAGTGTTCTTCAAGATTCTTGTTGGAGGAGTTCAAGCATCCTTCATCATGCATTCCGAAGTGCAATTCCTTCTATATTATCTTTTGAGGTGATGTTATGTCACTCTTGACAATTTCCTTCATGTTTCATGATTCATATTGTTGTCAAGAATGAGGTATTTTAAATCCATCAATCCCTTTGTTGGAGTTATCTTGTGTCATATTTCACCTAAAGCCTTCCCTAAGGAATGTTGCTATTTGTGGTGCATATCTATGATCCAATTTTCTCCTTCTCATCTCGGTGAAGAAGTTTGTCATCTTTTTGGTGCTCTCAATCCAATCAATGGTTTCCATTAGTGGCCGGTTTCCACCTCATAGTCTTGAGATGTTTTCGGTAAGCCCACTACAAGCTTATTTGTTTCATTGTTGGTTTTCCAACAACTCCGTTGTAACCTTCTTGGAAGGGTGCTTTCCAAGCTCATTTGTGACAGAAGTTGGCATTTTCTACTCCATTATGTTATTCCAATGATCTATCTTCTATTCTTTTTTCCGGAGGTATTGTGATGTTACTCTCTTCGACCCATCTTCTCATTTTGTAAATATCATGTTCTTTTCCTTGCTTATCCGTTTAACAGGAGTGTTATGTCCTCTGCTCAAGTTCTTTTCATCTTATCAATTCTTGCATCTCTTTTCAACCGGAGTGTTGTCTGAATTTGTTCTTCCTTGTTCCTTGTTTATCTCGTTTCAACCAGAGTTGTTCCTATTCCTTCTTGTCCTTTGTACTTGTCATTCATAGCTTTGCAACCTCTCAAGGTTCATGGTTTCACTCGTTTGTCGAAGAAGCAACTTAGTTTACCTCTTATCTTCCTCTTCCTTTTCCCTCCGGTGCCATCCTAGATCTCGGGACGAGATCCTCTCGTAGTGGTGGAGTGTTGTAACGCCCCGGATACAACTTTCCATATTCGTAACTCCAACTCTTGCCTTTTCCGGAGATGCGATATGTTATTTCCTCCGTGGTTGGGTTTTTGTCTTTTGTTTTGCATTTTGTTCATGTCTTGCATTTCATCTCATAGCATCATGCGCATTGCATCTGCATGTTTTCATAAAACTTGCATCTGCTCGTAGTTGCCGTGTCCCCCCTTGCTTTTGTTGACCGTTCCGAGATCAACCTTGTTTTTCATTTTCCTTCTTGCCTAAACCGGAGTCTCTTTGTGCAGCGCATCGACCCCTCGCCCGTGTCCAAAACTCCCCTTGACCCGACCCGGACTATTGTTACCATTGCGTCCGGATCATCTCCAAACATCTATAAAATATCTGTGTTTCTCCATTGGACTCCCCTAGCCTCCTATTCTTGGCCGTCCGATTTAATCGGAGGGTCCAAATCTACCCTAAACCCCTCTTTCCCTATATATATAGACCAACTTCATACCTAATCTAGCCTAACCCTAAAGTCTAGGAAGTTTGTCCCTGCCGCCGCCGCCGCACTCATCTCCCACCTCGGGATCCCCATCGCTCGAACCCATTGTTCTCCTCGTTTTCCTCCAGCCACCAACCAGCGCTCCTCACCGCTCCTCCCTGATTCGCTCGCCCGGCCAACCAGAGAAGCTCCTCTATCCACTCCACGCCGACCCCCATCGCCCTCCTCCCGTGCTTCCCGCGTGCCACCGCAAGCAGCAGCACCACCGGAGCTCCCTTCGCCGTCGGTCACCACCACCAGGTCGTCTCGCTCCCTGCCATCTCCCTCCTCTCGCTTTCTCTGCTTCCTCTAGATGCCTCTCACCTCTCGGCTTCTCTCTCTGTTCAAGCAGGATCACACCAGCGCCATGGAAGCCTCCCGATGGACGCCGGCCTTCCCAACCACCTCGAGCCACCACCGGCAGCTCGTCGCTGGAGACCCACCAGCAGGTCCCCAGCATCGTGCCCCGCCCTGCTTCATGCCTCGTCGCCGCCTTGCCTGCTCTGCGCCCAGCTTGCAGCGCTGAGGAGATGCCTCTGCATGGACCCCGCCGAGCCCGCGCCAAGTCCCTGCCTCGCCGGAGATCCTCGCCTTCCGCCTGGATCCACTGCGCCGCCGCGGTTCCCCCTCGCCGCCTCCCCTTATTTATCCTTCCTCCCTCTATTTTTCTCCCTCTCACGCAGTTCTCTCCCTCTCTCTGAACCTTCACAGGAGCCATGGCGCGCCGCCAGGAGCAGCACCCGCATGCCCCGTTGACCCCCTTGTCCGAGCCCTTGTGGATCCGTTCCGCCCTGCCGCGACTCCGCCTTGCCTCCTGCCCGGATTTGTCCATCCCCATGTTCCGCTCATTGCTGGCAGCCGTTCCTGCCATCCGTCGCCCTGAACATGCTGCTGCTGTCTCGGTTCTTCAGTAACGAAGAAGGAGCAGCTCGCTCGCCTCGCTCGCGTTGACCGCGTCGCCAGGCCGAGCAGCCCCCCTGCCGGCCTCATCTCTTCCACCGACCAGGCCTCAGCCCACTAGGTGAGTCCACCCCCAAGCGCCCCTATCCTGTTGCAGCCCGGTAGACCAGATTCAGCCCGGCTACATTTTTCCCCCTGCTGACGATTTTCCTAATTTCCAGTGCATGCATAATTACAGGAATGCCACTGTTTTGGATTGTTAATAACTAAATGTCCATGCATCCAAATGAAACATGTTATATATGTAAAATGCTTAAAATTGTATCTAGTTTCACAATATGCAACCTTCATCCTTGTTAGAAATGTTTAAATTGCCGTTTGTTTAAATTTGCTTAAATGCCATGGTAAAATGATTTATTTCATAACTAAATAACCGTAGCTTCAATTTTAATAAACTTTATATGTAAATGGGGTGGAAAAATGCATAGATTAACATGGTGCACTTTGTTTTACTGCTTAACAACATTAAAATATGGTTTAGGGCAGAACAGTACCAAATTCGAAATATGGACATGGGGATTTTCCGGAATTGTTGTTTGTTGTTCCAGCCTCATTTAAACTTGCCTAGATAGGTAGTTTAATTATGCTTCACCTCTTGCCATGTTTAATAACATTCAATATTGTTTGGTAGCTTAAACGAGATTAAACTAAATATGTCAATGTGGTGTTCTGTCCATATGCAACTCGTTGCATATTGAGCTCCACTTAACTTGTAGTATGGTTTGTTGCACTTTGCCATGCCATGCCTATTTAAACCGGACATCCATCATACTTGATTGTGCATCATGCCATGTTTATGTGATGTTTGTTTACCATGTTGTTTGTTTCTTTCTGGTTGTGCTTCTTCTCGTTAGCTTCGGCTTCGTTCCGGAATTGTGAGGTTTCGTTTGACTATGTCCGTTTGTCTTCTTCATGGACTCGTTCTTCTTCCTAGCGGAATTTCAGGCAAGATGACCCTCACCCTGGATCTCACTACTATCATTTCTATGCTAGTTGCTTCGTTCTATCGCTATGCTGCGCTACCTATCACTTGTCCTTCAAGCTTCCCAGATTGCCATGTCAGCCTCTAACCTTTTTCACCCTTCCTAGCAAACCGTTGCTTGGCTATGTTACCGCTTTGCTCAGCCCCTCTTATAGCGTTGTTAGTTGCAGGTGAAGTTGAAGATTGCCCCATGATGGACAGGATGATGTTGGGATATAACAATATCTCTTATTTAATTAATGCATCTATATACTTGGTAAAGGGTGGAAGGCTCGGCCTTATGTCTGGTGTTTTGTTCCACTCTTACCGCCCTAGTTTCCGTCATATCGATATTATGTTCCCAGATTTTGCGTCCCTAATGCGGTTAGGTGATTTATGGGACCCCCTTGATAGTTTGCTTTGAATAAAACTCCTCCAGCAAGGCCCAACATTGGTTTTACCATTTGCCTACCACCTATACCTTTCCCTTGGGAGTAATTAACCCGAGGGTTGTCTTATTTTAGCCCCCCCGGGCCAATGCTTGTCTAACTATTGGTCCAAACTAGAGCACCGTGCGGGACCATCCCTTGGCAAGTTGGGTTACGTTGGTACCTGTACGCTTCGCTTATCCGTGTGTCCTGAGAATGAGATACGTGCGACTCCTATCGGGATTGTCGACACATCGGGCGGCTTTGCTGGTCTTGTTTTACCATTGTCGAAATGTCTTGTAAACCGGGATTCTGAGACTGATCGGGTCTTCCTGGGAGAAGGAATATCCTTCGTTGACCGTGAGAGCTTGTGATGGGTTAAGTTGGGATACCCCTGCAGGGTATAAACTTTCGAGAGCCGTGCCCGCGGTTATGTGGCAGATGGGAATTTGTTAATGTACGATTGTAGATAACTTGACACCAGATCCGAATTAAAACGCATCAACCGCGTGTGTAGCCGCGATGGTCTCTTTTCGGCGGAGTCCGGGAAGTGAACACGGTTTTGGGTTATGTTTGACGTAAGTAGGAGTTCAGGATTTCTTCTTGATTATTGCTAGCTTCACGACCGTTCCTTCGTTTCTCTTCTCGCTCTTGTTTGCGATCCCCTATACTTATGGGTTATCAAGAGTTAGCCACCATGTCATGCTTAGTCGCTGCTGCAACCTCACCCCTTATCCTTTCCATACCCATTAGGCTTTGCTAGTCTTGATACCCATGGTAATGGGATTGCTGAGTCCTCGTGGCTCACAGATTACTACAACAACAGTTGCAGGTACAGGTTTTGCGATGATCTTGACGCGAGAGTGATGTTTACTTGTTTTGGAGTTCTTCTTATGCTTCTTCTTCGATCAGGGGATAGGTTCCAGGTCGGCAGCCTGGGCTAGCAGGGTGGATGTCGTTTGAGTTTTTGTTTGTGTTTCATCTGTAGTCGGATGGTGCTCTTATGTAAGATGATGTTGTATTCATGTGGCACTGTATGTCTTTTGTATGTATCCCCATCTATTATGTAATGTTGATGTAATGATATCCACCTTGCAAAAGCGTATCAATATGCGGTTCT
This sequence comes from Triticum aestivum, assembly GCF_018294505.1. Taxonomy (NCBI): domain Eukaryota; kingdom Viridiplantae; phylum Streptophyta; class Magnoliopsida; order Poales; family Poaceae; genus Triticum; species Triticum aestivum. The sequence continues at coordinate 311,335,986 of NC_057801.1, forward strand.
ATTCTTGGTGGGACCTTCGAGTCTCTTTAGGATAGTATCGCATATTGGGCGTGACAAGGAGGGAGTACCTCGGTGAGGAGCAGCACGGCGGCAGCGGATGACGGGTTCAGCGCGGGCGAGAGCGAGTGAGAGGGAGAGAGTGAGTGAGAGTGTCACACCCTAGCTAGTCATGCATTAGAGTGTTGCATCATGTTTACTCTTTCATCAGAAACTTGAAATGGGGATTTGTGAAACCCTCAGAATCATTTCTGAAAATGATCCAAATAAAAATTTCTCCAAAAAGGTCCAGGAAAATGCTCATGTTGCTCTCTGAAAATATTGGATAGAGATAAAAATCAAACCAATATTTTTAAGAGCTCATAGGTATTTATTTTGGGCATTTGGAATTAATGCATAAATATTTGCATTGGAAATATATTAGTTATATATATTAATATATGTTCAAAAATTATGCCACCTGTTGGGGAGCTCTGGAATAATATATCTAGCTCCTGCAAAAATTGGCATAAGGTTATAAAATGATTTAATATTTTATTTAAATCAAAACAAATGTCAGAAATTAGTAAAACAAAAATAAATAAAAGGAGGAGCTTACCTGGGCTCCTCCCTGTCCGGCCCAGCCAGCTGGCCGGCCCAGCCAGCAGGCGGCCCAGCCCGCCTCCCTCCTCTGTCGTCTTCGTTCTCGACAGAGGGAGGGGAGTGTGCCCGGCGCGCGCGCGCGCCACCGCGCCACGCCACCAGCTCGCCTGCCTGCCTGCCCCTCCCCTCCTCGTCTGGATGGCCTGGAACGACGCCACGCCCTCCCCCTGCTCTCTCTCACTCTCCCTCGGTTCTTCCCCTCCTCTCCCTCGCTCTCCCTCTCCCGTGTCCGAACGCCACCATCGCCGCCGTTCGCCATAGCAGCCGCCACCAGCCACCCCTCGCCCCTCCGCTGAGCTCAGGAGCTCCGCCGCGACCCCCCCTTCCTCCCCACCAAGCCAAGCCCCTCGGGAAGCTCTGCATCGCCTCCACGCCATCGTCTTCGTCCTCGACCGCCGCCGATGGTCGCCGTCGATTCGCCGCCGTTCGTGCTTTCCCGAGCTCGCTGACCCTCCCTGCATGATCCCCGTGAGCCCCTGCTTCGTTTCCCCCT
>NC_057801.1:311337170-311343986 GCF_018294505.1 Triticum aestivum
TGCTTCCCCGAGCTCGCTGACCCTCCCTGCATGATCCCCGTGAGCCCCTGCTTCGTTTCCCCCTAACCCCATGTTCGATTTCGAGCTCTAGCCGCCCCTCTACCGGAGCCGAGACGCTCCGCCGCACGGGCTCGTCGCCGGCGAAGCCCCGGTGACCATTTGGTCACGGGCGTGCACCCGTTGTGCTTGCCGCGACCCGTAGAGCCCCTCCAGCGCCTCAGCTCCCTCGCCTGCGAGCAGCAGCGCCGATCCCGACCGCACCCGAACTCCGGCCGCCGCTCACGAGCTCGCCGTCGTCGGTACCGGCCACCACAGGCACGGCCACCACCACCGTTCGACGCGCGGGAGCAAGGGCTCTCCAACGAGCCCAAGCACGGCCTCGCCCGTGCCCTGTAGCGCGTTTCCGTATCGCGCCGCCGTCTTGGGCCTCGCCGGCGTCATGTCGCCGGTGGGTTTGACCTCTTCGACCTGGGGTTTGACCCCCCAGAGTCACTGACGCGTGGGCCCCGTCGGCCAGGTGGTTAGATTAGTGCTAATCACCGCTTAACTAACCCCCCCTGACACTGACCAGTGGGCCCCAGCGCCACTAACTCCTAATTAGGATTAAATTAACCCTGTTAAACCCCCCCCCGTCACTGACGTGTGGACCCCACACGTCAGGTTTGACCCCAGCCAGCCGCAGTTGACCACTGACGTCATGCTGACGTCATGCTGGCGCAATATATATATTTCTGGATTTAATTTAAATCAGGAAATTCCAGAATATTATTTAAACTTCAAAAATTCATAACTTTTATTCTGTAACTCCAAATCAGACAAATTATATATGAAAAATGATCAGAAAAATCCAATCTATCCATCTGTACTATTTTCATGCATGATCAAACAAGTTAAATTGATGTTTAAAGCAGAACAAGGAAAAGCACTTTAAAAGGCCATGCTTGAGTTTGAAATTTGAATCTTTGATTCAAATTGGTTCAAACCCTTCTGGTTTTAGTTGCATTAGCTCAACACACTCATATTGCCATGTTTCATGCATGCATCATATTGTTGCACATTGTTTGGTGATGGTTGTGTATCGGTGTCCTTTGCGACAGGTTCTGCCTCCGAGGAGTACCGTGATTACCCTAACGAAGAACCGTATCAGTGCATCGAACCATCAGGCAAGCAACCAACCATTTGATCATATTGATACAATCCCATGTTCTCGCTCCTGCTCTCTTTTACTGCATTAAGACAACGCGTTTCAAACTGCTGTGTGCTACGGTAGTTGAACCCATTTCCTCTGCATGACCTGTCATTGCCACAGTAACTAGATGAAACCCACTAGCATGTGTAGGAGTTGTTTGAGCCATATGTATGTGTTGTTCCTACCTTGCTATGCCTGCTATGCTTAGAGTCGTGTCAGGTCTGGTTCATCTGGGTGATGGGCTAGAGTGAAATGATTATGTCGGTAATGAGAGTGATGTGGTGAACACGATTTGGTAAAGGTATCGATGAGAGGCCATGTAGGAGTACATGGTGGGTTGTTTCATTGAAGCCGACCTTAAGCACTGAGATCTGTATGTGTGATTTAAGAATCAGCTACTACCATGCATTGGGCCCGAAACCAATGGACCCTCTCGGCTTCTTATTCACCCTAGTTCTCCGTCCAGGAGTTGCAAGTAGTTTCTGGTGTTTGTAGCCTACTGGAGGCCGTGGACAGCGCTGACCGTAGGGGTGGGCTGTGATGCGGTAGGTACGTGGCCGGGTGTACCGAATACCCGTTAGGTATCTCGGGAACCCTGTTCACATCGTTCGGGACCGTATGGGAAACCTCGGCCGGACTCCCTGCGGATGGAACCTGGATAGGCGATAAACCTGGACTGGAGGCTTAGGTGGTTAGGTAGGTCATGGCCGACACCCACGTTGGGCTTCCGCTTGAAGGTTGCCGAGTACATGTCGTGTAAACGGCGGTAAGTGGTGAGAGCGTGTATGAAGAAGTACACCCCTGCAGGGTTATCATAACCTATTCGAATAGCCGCGTCCGCGGTAAAGGACTACTTGGTTGCCTATACAGTTCATAGACAAGTAAATGGAAACTACTAAAAGCCTCAAGATAAGTGTGAGTGCCGAGGATGGCTCTTCCGTAGGAAGACGGAGGCGGATCCTCGGTGGTGTATTGAAGTGGTGGGTAGTGGACTCGTGTGCGCAAAACCATTTCAAGTTGAAGTATCGTAGGATAGTCTAGCCAAGAGTCAAAGCTGGCTTGCTGCAATAACTCCACCAACCCTTCTTGATAATATGCATGTATGTAGGATCTGATGTAAGTCTTGCTGAGTACCTTTGTACTCATGTTGCTATAATTTACATTTTTACAGAAGACGCTGCAACCCCTTCTGATGGGTTCTATGTAGACGTTGACATCAACGAGTAGGCTAAAGGCCCAGGTGGTGATCCTGAGCTTGTGAAGGGCCATGTAGTATAGCTAGGCTTTCCAAGCCTCTTTTATTTTACTAGTTGTCTGTACTCAGACAAGTTACTTCCGCTGCTGGTTTGTATGACTGTATGACTTGAATGTTGGGTCGTGAGACCCGTACCTTTGTGTATGTTATGTATGGCTCCCTGAGCCTTAAGTAAAGTACTTGTGTCGTAGAGTCATGTTGTGATGCTTCGTTGTATTTGCACATATCGAGCATATTGTGTGTATGATTGAAATGCTTGGTATGTGTGGGATCTGACTACCTAGTTGTTTATCTTTAGTAGCCTCTCTTACCGGGAAATGTCTCCTAGTGTTACCGCTGAGCCATGGTAGCTTGCTACTGCTCTGGAACACTTAGGCTGGCCGGCATGTGTCCTTCTTCGTTCCTGTGTCTGTCCCTTCGGGGAAATGTCACGCATTGAGTACCGGAGTCCTGTTAGCCCGCTACAGCCCGGTTTACCGGAGTCCTGCTAGCCCAGTGCTACAGCCCGGACCCACTTGCTGATGACCGGCACGTTCGAAGCTGGGTCGTGGATGCCTGTCCCTGTAAGTCTGTGCCACTTTGGGTTTACGACTAGTCATGTCAGCCCGGGCTCCTTATCATATGGATGCTAGCGACACTATCATATACGTGAGCCAAAAGGCGCAAACGGTCCCGGGCAAAGGTAAGGCGACACCCGTGGGGATACCGTGCGTGAGGCCGCAAAGTGATATGAGGTGTTACCGGCTAGATCGATGTGACATCGAGTCGGGGTCCTGACAGCGTTGGCATCAGAGCCGGACTGCCTGTAGGTTCTCCAAGCCAAAATGGTCGATGTTGAGTCTAGAAATTCTTTAGTTATATGTAGGGGAATTGTTTGTGGGTTGGAACGTAAGGCTCTTTTTACTCCTTTATCTTATGACATTCTGATCTGAGTCAGTCCATTCTTCCACCGGGGGTTAAGGAATTAGGATCTATTCTCTCTATCAGGATCACGTGTTACTAATCAGTAGTACCTTATAGGTATGATGGATACAAGCCTAGTTCAGTTCTTCTACCATATTATGTTGCTAGGATGGACTCAGAATTTGATATGATGATGTTGAGTGTGTGTGAAATCCTTTGTCAAATGTCTCAAAATCCTTCTTGAGCATTTACAGCTGTTATGCTGCCGAAATTTTGCTAGAAATTCTAATGCCTTTGCATTATGATTGTGCTTTCAGATGGCCACTCGCGACCTCAATCAAGTGGTTCGCCTGACTCGATGCCTAGATGTACCCGGCCATACTGCCAAGTTGGTCAGGGTAATGACTGAGGCTGGATACCGCTGGTATCCTGAGTACACGGTCGAAGAGCAATTTCGGGACTTCAATCAAAGCCAGTATCTCTGCACTGTCAGGATATTTCCATCTTATCCTGGATCCACCGAGCCCCTTCACTGCTCCTATGGACTCGGGGTTACTATTGAGATGGCTGTGCAGGACGCCGCCTACTCTATGATGAGCATCATGCGAGTCAGGTCTGGTCTATTTCGGGACTCTGATTTCCGGTATATGCCAGGATCACTTCCGGGAGCACAAGGGTATCTCCAGGCTATCTATGCTGACCCCACTCAGGAGGATTCACGGACTCGCACCACTGCTGAGATGCTCGAGGATAAGGACCGTGAAAATCGGGCCTTAAGGTTAGAGCTCTTCAATACCCGTGCTGACCACTGGGCCACATTGACTCGGTTCGCACCGGCGGTGCAAGCTGGATATTCAGATATGTGCGATCTCTATCCTGTGAGATCTGCTCTGCCAGACGTGATGGGTTGGCGTGATGTAGGAGGCATCACCCCACCTCGCGGTCCCCGCAGGCCACCGTCTGTTGGTCCAAGGCCTCATCCTAGCCCCTATGGTCCACAAGCTCCGCGAGATCGTCTGTTTCCGGATGATCATGTTGAGCTTCCAGGCTATGGAGGTGACTTCTACGAGGACTACTACGGATCGGTCTGAGTTAGTGGTAGTATCACTAGATCGCACTAATTGTGTCGTCTATCGTCCTGCGTGACTCGTGGGATATGACCTAGTTGTACTCTTTCCGGAGGTGTAGAAAAATAATGTATAGGAGCTTGGAATGCCTCCGATGAGATGTAATCCTCTTTTCACCGTAATAGTACTTTGTTTGGTCTTGTACTAAACCCTGTATGGTGTGTATGAGGATGGAATAAAGAAGCAGTTTCTGTATTTACCATGTCATACGGATGATCATCTTGCATTTCGAGTTATTCCTTACATTTTATATCCTATGTCAGAATTTTATCATCCTGACTAAATCATTGTCTTGTTTACCTAGGATGGTCAACACGCGCACTAACCCTGCTCCTCAAGAGCAGGCCGAAGGCAGTGAAGTCAGGGATGCAAATCTGCCTCATCCTCCTTCCCTAGCCGAGGTTATGATGGAAGCTGAGAGAAACAAGCGGGAGACCAACCGTTTGTTGGAGCGTATTGAACAGAACATAGCACACCATCAGAGGACTAACGTGGTGTCACTCAGTGATTTTATCAAATTACATCCACCCACGTTCCACCACTCCGTCGAGCCTCTCGACGCTGATGACTGGCTTCGCAGTATCTCTCACAAACTGCATTCTGTGCTGGTAGCGGAGGCTGACAAGGTCACCTTTGCTGCATATCATCTTGAAGGCCCCGCCAGTCTATGGTGGGAGAATTATGGAGCTATGCGCCCAGCGGGCCATGTCACTACTTGGGCTGAATTCAGCGAGGCTTTCCGTGAACATCACATTCCGGAGGGTCTCATGGACCGTAAACGTGAGGAATTTTGCAGTTTCACTCAGGGCCGACTTTCTGTGGATGCTTGCAGCAGGGAGTTTGGTAACCTCGCACGATATGCAACTGAGGAAGTGTCTACTGATGCCAAGAAGCAAGCAAGGTTCCGTAAGGGACTTAGTCCTGAGCTTCGCCGTGACCTCCGTCTGCATGAGTGCACATCTTTTCAGAAACTTGTCAACAAAGCCATCAGTGCTGAAACTGGTCAGATTGACTATGACGCAACACGCAAGCATGGCCGTGACATGGGTTCCTCATCCGGTGCTGGTCCTCAGAAGCGCCGGGTGTGGGTGCCCAACACCGCCCTGCCACCCAGGTTCACACCGAGGCCATCTTTCCAGGCGCCTCGCCCTGTTCAACAGTCTGTTCCAGCCAAGCCCTATGGGGGTCCAACTAACAATGCTCCTCCACGTACCAGTTCCGTGACTTGTTTCAAGTGTGTGGAATCTGGCCACTATATGCGTGAGTGTCCCCAGACCAACCCCAACCAGTCTGCTAAAGCTGTTGGCCGTGGCAAGCCGACAGGAAAAGTATTCCACGCCAAGCCGGTCACCGCCTCACGTGGCCATGTCAACTATATCTCTGCCGAAGAAGCTCAAGAGGATCCCAACGTCGTTCTCGGTACGCTTCTTGTTAATTGCCACCCGGCATCTGTTCTTTTCGATACAGGAGCCTCTCATTCTTTTATATCCGAAAATTATGCTCGTTTGCATAACGTCGCATTCGGTGATATGCCAACCTCTATGGTAATTCAAACTCCGGGATCCAAATGGCAAACTTCTAGAGTAAGCCATGGAAATGAAATCCAAGTCGACAGACTTGTTTTCCTCGCGTCTTTGATAGCCCTTAAATCTTCAGATATTAATATCATTCTGGGTATGGACTGGATGTCAGCTCATCATGCCCAAATTGATTGCTTCTCTAGGACTGTTCAGCTCATCCATCCTTCGGGGAAGATAGTCAATGTCTTGACCCGAATAGCCAAGCGACAATTATATTCTCTTAACGCCAGCCCTTTGCCAGACCTTGAGGACGTGCCGGTAGTCCGTGACTTCCCGGATGTCTTCCCAGAGGAATTGCCAGGTGTTCCACCTGACAGGGATGTTGAGTTTGTAATAGACCTCATCCCAGGAACCGTTCCGATTGCTAGAAGACCTTATAAGATGGCACCACTAGAACTAGCCGAGCTTAAGAAACAACTCGATGAGTCCTTGAAAAAGGGTTTCATCCGCCCTAGTTCATCTCCGTGGGCTTGCCCCGTCCTATTCGTCAAGAAGAAGGATGGTACGGACCGGATGGTTGTAGATTACCGACCTGTCAATTTGGTCACAATCAAGAACAAATATCCGCTCCCCAGGATCAACGACCTTTATGATCAGCTCGCTGGATCCTCAGTCTTCTCCAAGATGGATTTGAGGTTGGGCTACCATCAAATCAAAATCAGAAACGGGGACATTCCTAAAACGGCCTTTGTTACTCGTTATGGCCAATACGAGTACACCGTCATGTCCTTCGGTTTAACCAACGCTCCAGCCACCTTTTCT